>NC_089808.1:26215546-26460546 GCF_029633855.1 Hoplias malabaricus
TGTGTCATGCCAATCCTCATCAGTCTCAGTCTAGGCGAGGTGACCTTGCAATAGTCATTCCCCATCTGTGGTGGAATGCAATTAGAATTGGATTAAATGTTTATCTGTACCATGTACTCGCCAGTGGCAGAATGTAAACTATTTATGTAATTGTCTGTATGTGCTTTGTCTACATTTAGTCTATGAATTTACAAATCTCATACAAAACCATGAACCCCTTTGGCTCTATAAATAGATCTGTACATGTTTCTATATCACAAACCAAAACAAAGCCTTTCGCTCTTTATATTTACACATTTACATTCAATGTCTTTATTCATAAAATATCTTAGAGTAGGAGCTCTGATCAAGGATCTGATTCCCCTTTTATTTACACTGTCTTTTCTAACAATGAACAGACAATGGATAAGCATTTTTACTCTGAGAAGTAAAAAAAATATATATATAATAATATATATAAAATTTTTATTGAACAAAAACACGATTCTAAACCTGTCTTTTGTTATAATAATGAATCTTACAGGTCTTAACACCTTGAGGTTGGTGGATACAACGGATACAGCTTCCTCCATCAAAGAGCTTACACAATCCCCACATACCTCTACATTACATTACCCACCCCTCATTACATGGCCTGGAAAAGCCTGTTGGATGGTCAGGAGCAGTATTGGTGTCATTGTGTCATTAATGTCAATCAGTCTCCACCCGCATTGTAAGTGACTCCAGGCTGTTGGGCCAGCTCTATACAGGTGGGGTAATACCATCTCTATGTCCCTCTGGGCCTATGTCTCTCACCCATTTCTCCAAATTGGCTCTCTGGTTAGTAGCCCTGAGCTGACGGACTTGTCAGGGTTGGTTTTTTTTTTTTACCCTTGCTGCTGCCGCAATGCTGTGACGGGGGGATGGTGGGACTGTAATATACACTTCTCTCTCCTTCCCCCCATCCTTCAGCAAGAAAGGAACAAGGGTTGATCTTTAAGTGGGGGGAGAATGGTGCTGAGATTCAGTGGTACATGCGTGGGATGTGCATGAAAGAAAAAGGAGGTGAATGTGTGAATAAATAAATATGTGTGAATGTTGACTGCTCTTACCCTCATCTGAGTGTGTGTGGGCTTGGGTGCACTCGTGTAGAATCAGAATCAGAATCTGAATTTTTGAATGTCATATATATATATTTTACATGCATTAACATGTGTAGGTATTTGTCTTGTGTGTTGCCTCTTATTCAATAAGCTTGACAGCTAACATATCATGGAATTAGGCCACTCCCAACAATGCTTACCATGAATACAATCTTGAAAATGATCTATGATCCATTTTGGTACAAAACCCGTGATGTAGAATAACAAATTGGGGAAAATATATAATTGTGATTTTTCAGATCATTACTGTGATAGTGATTTAAACTGCAATTATTTTAAAAATAAATAAATGAATCTAGTCTTGCGTTTATAACAAAAACACTAACATAATCTGGCTTTAAGTTTGAACAGTGAACTTAAGGTACCACACTATTAAATAGGTGGGGTTGTTATGTACACAGCACAGTGTATGGGTGCCTCAGACTGGCTTAACAATGATTGGTTATATAAAAACAAAATGCTCCCATTTAAGGTTGCTAAGGCATAGTTCTCAAAAGTGTATGCTGTAAGTAAAATAGCTTCCCTTACTTGCTCAGCCTTACACTGTACCATTAAAAAACTAACCAGTATAATATGTCTTATGGATATGTGTACAAAAATATGGACAAAGCATACGCACCAGTTCAGCATATGATTATACACAGGTATAAATATATAAAAGTGCAATTAAAAATTGACAGTTATAGAAATGACAGTTATAATGGTGAAAGACATGCTACATGTACATGTGCAAACCCTACTTACCTGTCTCTCTCTCTCTCTCTCTCTCTCTCTCTCTCTCTCTCTCTGTGTGTTTGTATTGAGGGCTTCTGTCATTGTTGCCAATTCTTGCTTCATTACTATGTTGCTCTAAATAGCTTGGGAATATCAGATCATAGATAAAACTTCAGAAGAAGACTGCAGAAATCAGAATCTAAAATTGAATCAGTGCGTGGCAGGTTCACAGTTAATCCCCTAATTATTGGTCATTTTAGACCTGCTTCTAGTCCATTGATCATGAAATGATCGCACAATGTAAAGAGCAGCTGGTGTTTTCAAACGAGATAAAAAAAAATCACGGATTACACTGGAGGGAAAATGTTCCTCTCACAGGTCAAGCTCAGCACGTCCTATTATCTTGTTCACAGAGGCATGAACCAAGGGTGGCCAGAGGTGGCCAGTGCCACCCTAAGCATGAAGCCTGGCCATCCTTCTGCTCAGCCCACTTTTACAAGTGAAACAGCTGGCTATCATCAAAAAACTTGAGCCCCTGCCCTGTGTGAACAGTAAAAAAACGAATTTTCACATAGAACAATGTGTGTGAGTCTGATGACAGTGCATTAGTGATTAACTCATCTCATTGTTATTGTCTAATTTGCTGAGCAAACAGCCGACTGAATGCATGCTGTGTCTCTTTAGCGCTGCTGCTCCGTTAGATACAGTATGAACTAAGCTATCTGATGCTGAGATGAATTATCTGTCAAAGAGTAGTCATCCATAATCATTTCTCTTGCTACTTAATTATGTTTTCCAGCTGAGTACATGCATGTGTTGTAGGCTGAACCTAGAATTCACCGTGCTCAATGTCAAATGAGGTGTATGAATCCACCAGCACAGGATGTGAAGCTGAGGAGCCATCCAATAACTGTGAAGACTATTAGTGGTGTATGTGATTCAGAATTTATCCTCCATGGTCGGATCCCTGACATCACTAGTGCCCCATGGTAGACTGCCATCAAATCTTCACAACATAGTGCATGAGCTTAACTTCTGAGACCCACGGGCATGAAATGGTTCACTTAGTTAAACTTATGCACTGAAAAATGCAGTGCATTTGCATTTCTATATTCAAATGTTTATACTGCTTCATTGATCTAATCTATCAAATCTAGTTCTGTCTTTCAGTTTATATTGCAATGTTTTGTTGATAATTAAGCTGTAATAATGTATTCAATGGGAAATAATGTACAGATTCAGTTATGTACAGGGAACAACACTCCACCTCTTTATGTCATTTTAACTTTAGCTGTTTTATTGATTTTTTTCACCTTTATTGTGTGTCAACCTTATCACATAAATCTAAAGGAATAAATAATTGCATGATATTAGCACTGATGAATCAGTACATCAGCCAGGCAATTAAACACTCCAACCAAAACAACTCTGCTGATCATTCAGTGATAAAAAGGTCTGTAAACAAAATACTCAATCAAAAGGTCAAGAACCCTCAGATATTCAGAAAAACACACACTTTTTTTTTTTTTTTTTTTACAGATATTTTAAAGAATTCATAACCAGTATAATGACACCGCCTTGGTATAAAGGCACTGCTCTGCAGTGATATATGCAGTAAACTCTCTGTTTAATGAAGACCATATGGAATCTTCATTCATGCAATTATACAGATGAGCCATTCACTCCCACTGATTAGCCTACTGTTTCAGGCAGGTGTGTTACTCAGCAAGTGACAAACGGGGCAAGATCACATGCGAAACACACACACACACACACACATACATTTTTATAAGATTTAATATGGATGTGGAGAAATATGTCATCTAGAACATATATGCAAGTTCTTGTACATTTTAGGGTTAAGATGTATATAATGTTCCACTCGAATACATTCCTACATCAACACGATTTGCACAAGTATACATGAGTACACACACACACACACACACACACACACACACTGGTTGGTTGCACTGGATAGAATTTAAAATCAAATATAGGACTAATTTATCCTTTCCCTCACTCATCCATCTGTCTGCAACTGACAGTGATCTCTACTGATAAAACAGACTGGGAGCAAGAGTGAGACGAGAGGAACACGGTAAGACTGATGAAATAAAATCTCAAATCTTAAAGTAATGAAGGTCTTCACTCTAGAAAGTCAAGGAAACTTTTACCTATTACCTTAGGTAATGTTCTAGATCATCAATAACAACCCACTACTCAGAGGCCAGAATCTGAAATGAGACAAAAGCAAGGGAGACAACAGCAGCTGTATAAAATTAATAAACGGTCTATACCCTGATGATAATACAACATACTACACTTTTCTACATATTGCAAACTGCAAGTATATGTTAAATTCACAATGCAGAGATTTTAGCATTATGTCTCTAATGGCAAAAACTGGGGGCTAGGAACCACAGTGGGGGGTGAAATGATGGCAGAAAGGACCCTCATCTCACGCTTCAACCAGCAGCCAAACCTCCCACGGACAAATCACTGATTACCACTGAGCAAACAACAGACTCTTACAAGTCTCCCGAGAGCCTGTAAACAGACCACTAGAACTCAACTTATGAATATTTAATATGCATATGCAAAGTATAATAAAAGAGATATTAAACCAGATTCAGAAGTTAAGAATGCTACATGAAAACCTGACTAAAAAAAGCTCCCAAAAAAGAAGTTTATTTCAAATAAGTAGGATACAATTTGAAGGGCACAGTGATGCTGGTGAGCTTATATTTATTAATACAATTATGTAGTGTAATAAACACATACATTAAAACTCCAGCAGCACTGCTGTGTCTG
Source organism: Hoplias malabaricus (assembly GCF_029633855.1). Taxonomy (NCBI): domain Eukaryota; kingdom Metazoa; phylum Chordata; class Actinopteri; order Characiformes; family Erythrinidae; genus Hoplias; species Hoplias malabaricus. Next base: position 26,220,217 of record NC_089808.1, read on the forward strand.
ATCCACTTATAACACCATGACACTTACAAACACACCACCCTGTCATTCTCACTTTAGCACAGAAACTGATACACCACCCAGACCATACCTGCTGCTGATGGTGGCGGTGGTCCTGTGGGGGTCTTGAACATTGAGGAAAAGGGTGAAATGGGGGTTAAAACGTATGCAGAGCAACAAATGGACTACACTTTTCAGTTGTCCATCTACAAATTACTGTGGAGAGTATGAAATAAAAGTGTTGGGCCAACACCCGCCCAAAAAAAAAAAATAAATAAATCCCAAGAAAATCTGTTCAAGCTCTAAATGATAACAGCTGTCACAAACTTATGTTGTCATTCTGGAAAGAACCAACCAGAATAGTGAGCTCCTAAATCCCAGCAAATGAATATGCAGGAGTAGGAAAGATGCACAGATTAATGATCTGGGGCAAAGAAGACAAGCCTGCGTCATTAGTTTATATAAGATGAACCAATCATTTTATTTTTGGGGGCTTACCATGAAAGTCCCAAATGGCATCACTATTGCGAACACATCCCTCGGGGATCAACATAATAACATAATGCATGATGAATATTCATGAAGGAGAAGAGGGAGAGTGAAGACAGACAAGAGGGAGGACAGATGATGAGGGACGTAATAGGAGGCTGCTCACGTGTGTCTCTATAGGAGGAATCAGAGCTGTGAATGATAGGCGTAACAAAGCTGATCTAAAAAAATATATATACCCCAACCTGCGTGAACTGGAGGAGGATAACTGAGATTAACTCAATTAACACACACACACACACACACACACACACACACACAGATACAAAGAGATTCAGAGAACGACTGGCAGAAAGATAAGTAAGAAAAAAAACAAAGAGAGACCAAAAAGAAAGGAAAGGAAGATGAAAGGAAAGAAAGGAGAAAAGAGGGTGAGAAACAGAAAACCAAGAACAGGTAGAGAAGAAAGTGTGTGAGGAAGAGACAGAGAGACAAAATGAGTAATTAAGCTAAGAAAGCAGATTATCTATAGTTATGTATAAAGACTCCAACTTGTCCATAAGGAAAACATTTAGGCAGATGGCTGCTTCAGGGATCATGAATACAATCCCCAAATACACTCCCAATTCTGCACGACGTCCAAGCACGCTGAGCTCTCCAGAAAAAAAGGGGCTTTCATTCCCTGAAAAGCTGCTTAGAGAACATCTCAGTATGATTACAGGTCAAACGGAGCCATGTTAGTCACACAGGCTCAGAGGAGGAGAACACACGGAAAATTCTTCTGCTTTTGTGCATGTGCTTCTAATTGTAGTGAGGAAACTGCAAATAGAACGCTGAATTCTGAATGATAATAGAATGTGATGCATCTGTACAGTGGACAAGGCCATACAACATAAAAGAATACACAAAAAAATCAGGGAACATTTCTCTGTTTCCACAGAAATAGAACAAATACACAGTCGACACCGTGGGTCACGCAGATGTGTAGCTGTGGAAAGATCATTATTGAGAGAAGAGACTTATTAAAAAGAATATTTAGGAAACGGAATATCCTCAAATTACACAAAAAGCTGTGTTCTCAGAACAATTATGTGACTGCCCTAAAGCTCACACCACAGCAACACTGAGGCTTCATCCACACCTACATACAATCTAGCTTTTCCTATCTATTTTAGCTTTTCCTGCACACACCAACTGAACGTCTGGTCTCTGAAAACAAGACTTTCTGAAAATACCTTCCATAGTGAAGAAAAGTGTTTTCAGTGTTATGGAAAAACAGACAGAGCCCACTTTGGAGGTCACTGCTACATCCAGGACCCCCACGTCACTACTTTTGAATGGTGGGACAACTTTGAAAATAAATTGGCATTTGAAGAATTTTCATTGGTCACCATCTTTGCTGTTTTGAAACATACGAGAGAGCACTTGACAGTGTGTTTTCACATTTTCATGTGCAAAGAGATAATGATAACAATAAGCAGTAAATGCAACCAACTTATAACACTAAACTTTGTTTTCTTTAAAAATAGTCTCCAGAAAAAGAGTAACTCTAATAATTGTAATGGACATGTTAATAAATGGCGGCATGGTGGTGCAGCAGGTAGTGTCGCAGTCATACAGCTCCAGGGACCTGGAGGTTGTGGGTTCGATTCCCGCTCTGGGTGACTGACTGACTGTGAGGAGTTGGTGTGTTCTCCCTGTGTCCGCGTGGGTTTCCTCCGGGTGCTCAGATTTCCTCCCACAGTCCAAAAACACACGTTGGTAGGTGGATTGGTGACTCAAAAGTGTCCGTGAGTGTGTTGCCCTGTGAAGGACTGTTGCCCCCTCCAGGGTGTATCCCCTGCCTTGCGCCCAATGATTCCAGGTAGGCTCTGGACCCACTGCGACCCTGAATTGGATGAGCGGTTGCAGATAATGAATTAAAGAATGTTAATAAATAAAACATTTGAAGTTTTATCACTGCTGCGATTTCTGTTTATTTATCTGTTAAATTCATGTTTTCTGTTCTCATATTTTCCCCCTAAATATTCATTTAACTGGAAATTAAACAAATGGAGAGTAATTTCTCACTTTTCAAGACTACTGTATCTATTTTATTTATTTATATCAAAGACCTAGTAGTTTAGAGATTCGGTTGGGCGTGTATATTAGTATATGTTCTATTGTGAGTTTTTTAATTGAGTGAAGAAGGGGCCAAAATTGGGCCAGGATTTTTTCACTTTTTTTTGCAGGATTTGTTTTTTCTTTTTTATGAAAATGCATTAAAAATGCACATATACAGAGATGAATGCTCAAGACTCAGGGAACACAAAGCTTCTACTGTATGGATGTGTATTCTCTCTCTCTCTTTGTGTGTGTGTGTGTGCGCGTGTGTGTGTTTTGAAAAAAGTCCCCAAGCCAGCACTCCTACCCTCCTCACATACTGTAAACCACTGTGGTAGCTGCTGATAGATCATGCACAGTGCTCTCTCATCTGACACACTCCATTCAACAGCGCACAAAGAAACTCTGCCAAAACAAGATCACAAGGACAGGAAAGATCACTCAGGGAAATCAAATGTGCCGCACAGTTGACAGCTACAGGCAAAAGCTAACTATGCCTTGAGAAATGAAAGATGGAGAAAGAGAGATCCTGAATCGGTGTCTGTCCCTCTGCTCCATGATCCTGTGAATTAACTGAAATAATTACATCAGTTAGTGCGCCCAGACCCAGCCCATTTCCCTTCTGCTCAAACTGTAAGTTAATTGATAATACTCATAGGAGCTCTCTCAAAGGAAAATGATATTCCAGATTGATTGCAGTCGCAACACTGCTTCTCTTCCAAGTTAATTCACAGCGGGAGGAAAACGGACTGAGAGCCGTTCTAATTGGTACTGGTATAATTGAGCTGTAAAGCTTCTATAGTCCACCCCCGCCTACCTACAAAAACACTCACTTTTACTAAGACCCTCACATGCTTTTCACACATGGAGTGTCCTCACTCTCCGCTTTGTTCAGATGTTCACTCAGCTCTCTCTCTCTCTTGCTCTCTCTCCTGGTTGCCATGGCAATATCATATACACACTGAAGAGAGCCAGGAGGTGCCATGCGCAGGCTGGCGTTCAGGTAATGTGTTACACTGAGCATTTGGCAAAAAATCTAATTTCACAGATTTGTGCCTAACCCCAAATATAGTCCATCAGCCAAGACATGTTTGGAGTTGGAAGTTTGCTTCGTGCAGCACTGGAGCCGAGGCTACTACAGCTATCAAGTAAATGGAAGCTTAAGGCCACAAGGGTATCACTGTGTAAAATACATGTTTACAATTTTGCATACTATGTTGAGCAAAATCATTTCACATAGACTTGATTTTACACTCTACAACAATTTTTTTTTTTTTAAATAAAAGTAGACAAGAGGGGACAGTCGTTCAAAATGGACGCTGTCATATGGCACTCTTTTCCATTTGTATAATATTTTAAATACAGTTATAAAAAGAACATTAGCAAATTCTTTTGAAATTACACCTGGGGGGAGGTTTTACACCTGTTTTGGGTTTTGCACAGTGGTATAACAAGCTTTTAGACCGCATAAATAAAAAGGTCTCAATTCTCAGTCAAAAGGGGCAGTTTGCACAACCTTAGCAGGCAGCCATTAACGAGAGTTACACAACCTAGAACTACACAGCCTATAGCCCCAGTGCAACACAACACAAGCACATTTCAAACATCACGCCTTCGCTGACTGACTTCATTTTGGGTACAGAGAAAATAAAGCACATTTTTTTGAGTGAACCAAACCCTTAACAGCTTAAGGACCTCAAGGCCAGGGCAGATGACCCATCTGCCACCAGGAAGCTTTGAGCTCACAGCAGAGACCCCCATGCAGAGCCAAGGAGGTGAGAGTGGAACCAATGCCAATGTAAAACATGAGTCGAGGGCACCAGGTGTTACATGTATGTGGCATCATCAGCTGGGAGATTGGGTAGGAGAAAACAAGCTGCTGCTCAGTGTGTGTGTGTGTGTGTGTGTGTGTCTGTGGAGGAAGAGGAGGAGGAGAAGCAGTGCCATAGCCAAAGGCATGCAGAGCATACACTAAGCCATGAACACCACTTTGAAGACACCAACAAATTCTAAATACCACAAGACTCAAACAGTAGATCCTTGGGTGGCATGTGACCCCAAAATGTAAGCTCTCAGCTTCAAACACCCAATGCTGGAATTCAAAGGATTCAGCTTAGGAATCCACTTGTAACCACAGGTCCTCCATAGAACATGCTTCTTGAAACCCCTATGCTTTGTTTAAATATTTTCACTATGGTCATTAAAACAAGGGGGAAATTATGCCAAATAGAGACTAGGCAATCACCTAACTCTTTATTACAGGGTGAGATATTTTATTATGAACCCAAAAAAAAAAACAATACAGTGAAGAACCTGGGGGAAAAACAGCATTGATGTAGATGTAGATGTAGATGCAAGGTCTAGGAACCAGCTACATCTCGTGCTCATTAAAAAAGAAACACGTCCTTGATACCATGGATGCAGGAGTGTAGCTCAAGTTGCACTATGTACTCCCATCAAATTCCTTTTCTACTAAGGGCTCAGTTGGTGAAACAGTCTAAAGGCAGAATAGTGCAACATGCATTTCATAAAACATCTCATCTTTATATAAAACAAAGACCTTTACTAATCATCAGTGATTACTGCTGATTACTACTAAATACTATTAACATTTTTGGCCCTTCTTAACAAAACTCAGAGATTGTAAAAGATGTTTTCAGCACAGAGTCTTACAGTAAATAAAAACATTCTCACAAACTTGTTTCCAGTTATGCTAGTGGCTAATCTGACAAATAAATCTTTGATGATGATTTCAGGGGATTCAGATTTTCATCATTCGTTCATTCATTGTCTGTAAGCACTTATCCAGTTCAGGGTCGCGGTGGGTCCAGAGCCTACTCGGAATCACTGGGCGCAAGGCAGGAACACACCCTGGAGGGGGCGCCAGTCCTTCACAGTGTGACACACACTCACATATTCACTCGCACCTATGGAAAGTTTTGAGTCACCAATCCATCTGCAATGTGTTTTTGGACTGTGGGAGGAAACCGGAGAACCAGGAGGAAACCCACACGGACACAGGGAGAACACACCAACTCCTCACAGATAGTCATCCGGAGCGGAGCTAGAGCAAGATCTGTGTGACTGCGACATTATCTGCTGCACCACTGTGCCGCCCACAAGAAGATTTTGTTAGTTAAAATTGTAACTGGAGCAGAATTGAAAGTCAAATGTGCAGATGACAAATCAACAAAGTAAATCCAAATACACACCATGGGTATGTTAATAATTTATTTACATGTCTCAAACAGGGTGTAACAACAAATAAATCATGTTGAATTATTAATCAAATGTATAGAGAAAATACTAAAATAGCTCTAAGCTTCTATGAATTATAAGGAGGAACAAAGACAGGGGCTACATGATAATGTTCTGATGGATCAGTCCTTTAAACACTAACAGCTTGTTTAATATTTCATTTCAGAACAAGCAGGACTTGATTTCCTGTAAGAATGAACAGATCCAAACCAAATCCTATTGTTATAGGATATGAAACCACATCCATTGGCTTTATTTACACACAAGCACAGCAAAGGAAGGGCTCATTTCTACCGGCTTGACCTCATTTCAATCAGATCAAAGTCTGAGAAAAAGTATAACAAAGATGCTGTTTAATTTGATAACATATACTTTAATCTGTGCATGTTTTAACTGAAGCAGAACTGTGGAAAATGAGAAACAATATAGAGTAGCTCTTAAATGCTGTGGCAATGATTAGAACAGTACATTTAACTTCTGAAAATTAAACTGATACTTAAAACTATGTACATTTGTTTTTATAAAGTCTATGAAAAACAGCCTAGAGTCTCTGTGACACATACAACCAAAGAGCCAAAATCTTTTGACAGTAATGCTAATGCTGTAAAGTTAAAGCTGTCTCTTGTTTGTTATATTTGAACAGAAGGTGTCTGACTTCAGGGTCACAAACAAGGGATTATGTATAAAACTGTATCATAATACAGAGATAAAATGTGACAAAGTGACAAATGCTGTGTCTTGTAGACACCACAGCTTATGTGTACACATCTCTTTAGAAGTGAATCTGCGGGAAGTGTCAAGCTGCTGATCATCCAACCCATGCTGATAATACCCACTAGGGGTTCTTGATCCCTACAATCAACAGTAACAGATTAAAGCATTGTTTACCAAGTAATTAAGACCAGGAGGATGACCCTAAAAATTCAGACACTAAATTTGATTCCATTTTGTTGTGTTGTTTATTTGGTTTGTTTGTGTCAAACCCCAAAATTACGTCTCCAAGACTTTATAGGCTACATGAGGAAAAGCTCAGTTGTGTATAAGTATATTTGTGTATTGCATACTCTGACAGTCTCAGCATAAAGCTATTTGAATGCATTAAGTCTCTGCTGTGTTCATAAGAGGAGAGTCTGACTGCAATATATTTGTTAGTGAAAAATCAATACAAATAAATCAGAACATTTTAATACAGTAGTGGATGACAACATTTGGGAAATATATATATATATAAAATGTAATATAATATATTACATAATATGTAATATATTATATTACAGATATTCTGAAAAAAAATGTTAGAGAGGAGCTGGAGAAAATCCAGGAATTTCACATTACTTTGGACCATGTATACTAAATAATGCCCACTTTCTTTGCCTTGTCAGGGTGTGTTTCCTGTTTTTGGCCCAGTGGTTCTGGATAGGATCCATGCCCATCGCAACCCTCACCATGTTGAAGCTTTAACAGGAGGTTAATGAATGTATGAATGAATGAATGAATGAATGAACGAACAAACAAGTAAATTAATGTATAATAAATTAATTTATGAATGAATTAAAAATCTCATTCATATGAGATTCAGATTGAAATCATTACATCCTAATAATCCATGGCTGCATCCAAAACCAAGGAGTATATAAATCACCTCTACACTTCTATAACTACGTCTCCATTAGCAACACATTCATTAGTATACTGTTTATAGTAGAGTATGTACAGTAGAATAGTACATGGTTCTGTGGGCAGACATGTTTGATGACTTAAGCCTTCATAGGGTTGATTTGAATGCTTTTAGGAAAGCATCATATAAGGCCATCTGACACTAAGCAGATAAATCCGTAACCCACCGCTTTAATGAGAACAAATATCTCTCACCCCATGGGGTCTTTGTTTGCGCTGCTGCCGAAAGGGATCACAAACCCAGTAATATGACAGCACTGACACGAATGAGCTGAAGCTGTTTGTTCTCATGTAGGCCTCCCAGATGAAAGGGAAAGGCATCTTCTTTTACCGTAATCCATTAACACAGTCTCAGCAGTGAAAAGGGTTTAAACCTCTTTCCCATCGGGGAGGGGAGGCCTCTATCACCGAAGCTGAAGTGGATTTTGTGTTTACTCAAGATACCCATCATCTGGGGAAAGGTAACTCTAAAGAGCTTGTTGACCTCTGGATTATACTGATATTTATGACATTTTGTAGAGATATCTATTAATAGATGGAAAATATACTGTCGTTGTCACATTAAAACAATATATTTCCAAATCAACAGCTTAACATGAGAAAGGAAATGTATTCTTAATATTTAATTGAAGTAAATTTAAAGGCATTTGAGTCAACGCAAAACAAAAATATTTATATTCTCCAAAGTTCATCAGAAATTAAAAAGTGAAGCCTGTATGAAATTATGTAAAAAAAAATTAAAAATATAAAAAATGAAGATACAATGTTGCGTTCTGACAAAATATTTTGACGTTCAGTATATTATGAGATATTTATAATGACAACTTAAAAGATGCAATAATTTGGATGCGAAAACTACTTGATCAAGACATCCCTGTTAATACACCAAATTATTTAAGTTCATTGTCTGTAACCGCTTATCCAGTTCAGGGTCGCGGTGGGTCCAGAGCCTACCCGGAATCACTGGGTACAAGGCAGGAACACACCCAGGAGGGGGCGCCAGTCCTTCACAGGGTGACACACACTCACATATTCACTCACACCTATGGACAGTTTTGAGTCGCCAATCCACCTACCAACATGAGTTTTTGGACTGTGTGAGGAAACCGGAGCACCCGGAGGAAACACACGTGGACACGGGGAGAACACACCAACTCCTCACAGGCCACAGAAGTTCAATAGCATTGCAAATCAAGCCACATGGAATTTTGAAGACAAAATTGGATACAGATTTTCTGAGTTTCAACAGCTGTCATGTAGTGAAAACAATGGAATAACTGCTCTCTAAAAGGAAATGTCAACTTCATATCCCATACCACACCAGCCTGCTGTTGCTGGTGCTCTACCACTTGCTTATTGAGTGAACAACAGGGAGCTACTCAGCCCTAGTGCCTGACCTTTAAAAATCACCATCATTCCCTTTAAATACTGACACAAAAACTGCTACTGGCTGTTGTCCACAATCACATGATCAATGCCTCTTGGCATTTGCTGTCCTCAAATGTCTTCCTTGGATGTGTGCGCTGAGATACAGGCCAGGACTCCACAGCTGTGGGCATGAAAATCCAAGCAGAATACTAAGTGACCTATTCAAATATAAAGAAAACAGAACCGTGCAGCCAAACAGTCTGGAAGGTTTAAAAAAAAACCCTAACTTTTATCTTACATGAAAAATGAAAAGGAAGCCCACAGAGGTTAGCTTCAGTATTTTTTGCCTGGTTCGAACTACTAACTGCAGTCTTAGAAAGCCATGAACAATAATTTGAACACTGTACACATGATCACAAAACGCTCCTTTAGGACTCGCAATGCAGAGTGTTAATTTGAGATCTTCATTAAGATATGTTTATTATCTAATTGCACATAACAGAGGAAGGACATTGAGGAAGGAAACAAAGCTAATACAATACACCTGGGTTATTAAGGGATTAAGAGATTGGGGAAACAGCCAGACATCAGTGTGTCTCTGTCTATTCTTCAATCTAAACTGGCACACAAACTAATAAACTGCCCACACATTTTGTAAAGCCAGGAGATGGGAATGACTTTTGGAACCATAAGGATTTTACTACTGCTACTTTAAAGCTATTAAAAGATTTGTACATTTGATTTACCCAGAGAACACTCATTCTGGGGACTCCATTGTTCTGCTGGGGGACTTCAATGCTCACGTAGGTAATGACAGTGAGACCTGGAGGGGCGTGATTGGGAGGAACGGCCCCGCTGATCTGAACCCGAGTGGTGTTCAGTTATTGGATTTCTGTGCTCGTCACAGTTTGTCCATTACGAACACCATGTTCGAACATAAGGGTGTCCACAAGTACACCTGGCATCAGGACACCCTAGGCCGCATTTCGATGATCGATTTTATAGTCGTATCATCTGACCTGCGGCCATATGTTCTGGACACTCGGGTGAAGAGAGGCGCTGAGCTGTCAACTGATCACTACCTTGTGGTGTGTTGGATCAGATGGCGGGGGAGGATGCCGGACAGACCTGGCAGGCCCAAACGTGTGTTGAGGGTTTGCTGGGAACGTTTGGCAGAGGAACCTGTCAGAAAGATCTTCAACTCCCACATCCGGCAGAGCTTCGACTGCATCCCGGGGGAGGCTGGTAACATTGAGTCCGAGTGGGCCATGTTCCGGACCTCCATTGTTGAGGCGGCTGAACGGAGCTGTGGCTGCAAGGTTGTCGGTGCCTGTCGGGGTGGCAATCCCCGCACTCGGTGGTGGACACCCCGGGTGAGGGGGGCTGTCAAGCTGAAGAAAGAGTCCTATCGAGCCTGGTTGGCTCAGGGGACTCCGGAGGCAGCCGACAGATACCGAGGAGCCAAGCGGCTCGCAGCCTCGGCAGTCGCTGAGGCAAAAACTCGGGTGTGGGAGGAGTTCGGTGAGAACATGGAAAACGACTTTCGGTCGGCTCCGAGAAGTTTCTGGCAAACCGTCAGGCGACTCAGGAGGGGAAAGCAGTTTTCCACCAACACTGTATATGGTGGGGGTGGGGAACTGTTGACCTCGACTGGGGACGTCACCAGACGGTGGAAGGAATACTTCGAGGATCTTCTCAATCCCACCGGCACGTCTTCCGCAGAGGAAGCAGAGCTTGGGGACCCCGGGGGGGGCTCGTCTATCACTGGGGCTGAAGTGGCCAAGGTGGTAGGGAAACTCCTTGGTGGTAGGGCCCCGGGGGTGGATGAGGTTCACCCCGGGTTCCTCAAGGCTCTGGATGTTGTGGGGCTGTCCTGGTTGACACGTCTTTGCAACATCGCGTGGACATCGGGGGCAGTGCCTCTGGACTGGCAGACTGGGGTGGTGGTTCCCCTTTTTAAAAAGGGGGATCGGAGGGTGTGTTCCAACTATAGGGGGATCACACTCCTCAGCCTCCCCGGTAAGGTCTATGCGGGGGTACTGGAGAAGAGAGTCCGACCGATAGTTGAACCTCGGATCCAGGAGGAACAATGCGGATTCCGCCCCGGTCGTGGAACACAGGACCAGCTCTTTACCCTCGCTAGGATCCTGGAGGGTGCATGGGAGTTTGCTCAACCAGTCTACATGTGTTTTGTGGATCTGGAGAAGGCATTCGACCGTGTCCCTCGGGGTATTCTGTGGGGGGTGCTCAGGGAGTATGGGGTACTGGGCTCTTTGTTACGAGCTATCCAGTCCCTGTACAAACAGAGCAGGAGTCTGGTTCGTATGGCTGGCAGTAAGTCCGACTGGTTTCCAGTCGGAGTTGGACTCCGTCAGGGCTGCCCGTTGTCACCGGTTCTGTTCACAATTTTTATGGACAGAATTTCTCGGCGTAGCCAAGTGGCGGAGGGTGTCCGGTTTGGTGGTCTCAGGATCCCATGTCTGCTTTTTGCAGATGATGTGGTCTTGTTGGCTTCATCGAGCCGGGACCTCCAGCTCTTGCTGGACCAGTTTGCAGCCGAGTGTGAAGCGGTAGGGATGAGGATCAGTACCTCCAAGTCCGAGTCCATGGTACTCAGTCGGAAAAGGGTGGAGTGCTCTCTCCAGGTTGGAAGTGAGATCCTGCCTCAAGTGGAGGAGTTTAAATACCTCGGGGTCTTGTTCACGAGTGAGGGAAAGATGGAGCGTGAGATTGACAGGCGGATCGGTGCAGCGTCAGCAGTAATGCGGGCTCTGTACCGGTCCGTTGTGGTGAAGAAAGAGCTGAGCAGAAAAGCAAAGCTCTCGATTTACCGGTCAATCTACGTCCCAACCCTCACCTATGGTCACGAGCTTTGGGTAGTGACCGAAAGAACGAGATCGCGGGTACAAGCGGCTGAAATGAGTTTTCTCCGCAGGATGTCTGGACTCTCCCTTAGAGACAGGGTTAGGAGCTCGGACATCCGGGAGAGACTCGGAGTGGAGCCGCTGCTCCTCCACGTCGAGAGGAGCCAGTTGAGATGGTTCGGGCATCTGGTTCGGATGCCTCCTGGACGCCTTCCTGGAGAGGTGTTCCGGGCATGTCCAACGGGGAGGAGGCCCCGGGGCAGACCAAGAACACGCTGGAGAGACTATATGTCTCGACTGGCCTGGGAACGCCTCGGTATACCCCCGGAGGAGCTGGCGTCGGTGGCTGGGGAGAGGGAGGTCTGGGTTTCTTTGCTCCGACTGCTTCCCCCGCGACCCGGATCCGGATAAGCGGTGGATAATGGATGGATGGATGGATGGATGGATGATTTACCCAGTATGAATCAGTAATGGTTAAATATGGAAGTGTAATAAAGATTTTATTTATTCCACAAGTTCAGCACTGCGGCTCAGACATGGAGAAGAGTGTCTGTCTCTCTAACTCTAAAGCCGACATCCTCTATCTGATTGAGACATGATGGCATTTGCTGCAAGCTTTTTACTTTCAGTACCGGCCTCGTTTAATACGCTTAATGGCCCAATGGCTGTAATCTCAGTTTTGTATCAAGTATTAAAAATAAAACAATTGGATAAATGAAACAGTAATGGAGTGATGAGGACAAAAATGTCTTTAGTTAACAGTCTACATATACTTTAAGTTGGTTCAAATGTGAAGCAGTGTTCAGGGAGTGTGAAATATACTGGCATAAGAGAAAATGCTGGCAGCTGACATGGATTTTATTACTTTATTTTAGAATAAAATCTGTTGAAATATTCTTGCGTTATGTATTTTGGAATTTAAAAATGCACTGTAAAGAAGACTTTGTTTACATCTCAACACACTTTATGTGAAAATATTCTTATTACTATTACTGTTGTTGTTGTTTCATTATACTTATTATTATTATTATTATTATTATTATTGTAGTGAGTGCCATGGTGCTAAAGACAGTAAGGGGGTAGGCCATGCAAGGTGGCTCCCAGCATGCCCCCCTTTTCCCCCTAGGGAGAAACATTTTGTAATTAGATCAGTGTTCGTGCTGCAGCTGTGAGTGTGTGTGTGTGTGTGTCTGTGGGAAAGAGAGTGTGTGTTGTTTACTAAAAAAGACTCTAGGCTACATATGTTGTCCTTGCCTCTCATTTGCCACTACATTTATATTAGCAGTAGTTTGTACAGACAGTGGAAATATTAAATTCTGTTCGTATCGCGCACTCCAAGGATATTTCAAACTATGGAAGAGTCAGATGCATTTTCTCGTATTACGTAGCCTAAATTCATTCATTCTAAATTCATCTGTAGCCGTTCTTCCTGCTCAAGGTCAAGACAGGAACACACTCTTTACAGGGCACAACTCCATCACAGGGAAGTATTTTTGGATTGCGGGAGGAAACCCACGTAGACACTGAGAGAACACACTCTTCATAAACAGTGGTCCGAGGTGTGGTTTAAACCCACTACCCCAGGAGCCTGGGGCCAGGGGCACTCCATGTTGTGCCACGTTGCCACACTGGCATAGCCTACAGTACAGTTTAATACAGAGATCATGTCCCAGAATTTGTACATGCCTTGTACAAGTGCACCTAGACCAACTGACTTCTGCTTGGGAGAGCACACTGAGCACAGGGCCTAAGAAACATGAGAACATGAGGATTAGAAAACAACAGACAAAAAAAAAAAAAAAAAAAAAACATTCCCACTGCAATGTAGAATACTAAAGAGAGAGAACATGAAAGGCATATTATCATCAGAGCGTAGAAAGTTACAAAGGAGGAAAGTGGGAAGGAACAAAGGAATAAAAAGAGAGAGCAGGCTTATTGAGAAAAGCGGCAGGTTCCTGTGTATGAACGTGGATGCTAATAAAGCAAAGCCCGGAGGGAGACCTGAGGCAATCACAGAACACAATGACGCTACAGAGATGTCCAGTCACCCAGGAGACAATAGAGACCTCTGCTGGGATCTACTCAATGATGTCATCTCTCTGGTTTGGGCCAAAGCCATCACGCTAAGAGGTTCAAGGAGGGCAAGCCTCTTCCTTGTCCCTTTTGCCTAAGTATCTGTTTAATTCAATCACATCCCAGTCATTCTTTTCTTTTTCATTCCATTTTGAAAGTTTATGCTAGAGCTTTGAAAAGTACAAGTAGTAAAGGCAAAGATTAGAATATGAATATGGAGTGGAGCGTGCCAAGCACTGAACCCTCTGCATTGTGTGTGTGTGTGTGTGGCAGTTTGGAGTTAATGCCGAAGAGGAGAAGATCTGCGTTTGGCCTACTTATTCAAGTACGCCTGCTTCCATGGAAAAGCCTCCATTTCTCATTCGCTTTGAGTTTCAACATTGCAGGATGAGACGACAAAATTGATACGGTAGAAATTTGAATAAGAAAGTGTGTGTGTGTGTGTGTTATAAGTGGTGATTCTGCACTGAAAGACCCTCAGGCTATAGTGCTCATACAGCACTTGTGTTTTTTAATGCTTGAACGGCTGAATCAGAGTCCAGTCTTCAGAGTTAAACCCTATCAACCCTACACCATCAACCCTCCTTTAGGAACAGAAAAAGGATAATGAAAATGATTTAATATGAGGACTTATGGAAACGGATCCCACACTGTTCTATTGCGTATGCTGTTATTTAAAGTCCTTTAATTAAAGTCCTTTAACTTAATTAAACCTTTTGTAAAAATGACCTACATTTATTTACATTCAGTGTCAACGTCTGCAATTCTCACTTTTTTAACAGATATACTCTTACAAAAATTGTTCTTCAAGGATTCTTTAGTAAATACAATTTAAGTCATAAGCCATAAGTTCAATATAGAATCATTTGCATAATGAAATATTTCTTCCAATTGACAGGGAATGCATTTTAATATGGTTCTGTTTACCATACACATGGAAATAGTTCTATATAGCACCAAAATCAATCTACTGTTGTAATAAGTTGGACACTATAATGAAAGAAGAACCCAATATATTGCTCTATAAAACCATATACAAGAGTACATGGTACTCCAAGAATGAACCTATATCAGACATATTCTATGGTTTTAATATGAGGTAAAATGTAGTTTTTCACTATAATTTTAGCAGACAATAATTTAATTTATTAGTAGTTTAATAGATAGCAAAACTTCAGTGTTGTCTACAATGTAAATTACAATATTCAAGTCCACTCTCCCCCAAACAGAGCCTGCGTCACTGTAAACATTTGTCTGAAAAGCACCATGGTAACTGGATTATTGCTAATGTGATAAAAGTAATGTACAACATGGTCTTGTTAATGATAAGGATTAAGAGTTTTAACAATGCATTCAATGGGAAAAAATCTACATGAAATAAATGACTGGTGTAATATTCTCAGCCAAAGCAGATCAATCCTGAGGGTGTTGAAGTGGACTTTCCAGGAGAACACTTATGGCACTTACAATCATGAGAAGGTCCACAGACTGAAAGGCAATTACATAACCTGCACTTAAGCAGAATCCAGACATGTAACACCCTTTCCTTCCTAAGCAGAGGTTAGGACACTTGAAACAGTTAAAAGAAAAAACATCTGCTTGTATGTGGAGTATGCTCAATTGGATTTGGTCGTTGGATGTTAACCCTGGTGTGAATAAGTTATGATACATTACCCTCCATATTATACCAACCGTGTGTGCAGTACTGTGCAAAAATCAGAACAGAAAACCTATCAGATAAAATATAATGTTTTCATCTTTGAGAAAGAGTAGAAATAAGCCCAAATCTTATTTTACATCAGAACAAATCAAATGTTTCTATTCTTCATTATCTTAGAAGAACAATAGCATATGCTCTGGATTTAAAAGGACATGTAGCTGTCAACTAGCTTTTATTGATTAAAAATAAATAAATAAATAAATTAATTAATTAAAGGACTGGTGCCCCCTCCAGGGTGTATTCCCGCCTTGCGCCCGATGATTCCAGGTAGGCTCTGGACCCCCCGCGACCCTAAATTGGATAAGCGGTTACAGATAATGGATGGATGGATGGATAAATTAATTAATTAATAAATACTAAAAAGTAAAGAACAAAAAATGAATAAATTGGGTCTGAGAAAACCACCCTAGAGTTCAGACCTCAGCATCACTGAATGTGTTTGAGATTATCTAGTTTGTGAGAAACAGAAAACGCAAATGTTCCGGTAAATTTAAAAAAAAACCCTGAAACATGCAATGAATGACAGCTAAGAACCAACATTTAATAAATAAATTCTGGATTTTGTTATGGAAGCTCTTTTTTTTTCATGCTGAATATGCATATGTACTTATCAGGTACTTTGACTGAAATGTACACAGTTGTAAGGCAATTTACAGTGAATATGGTGTAATTTTCAGATTTAGATGGTGTCTAAAGTGGTTTTGGGTTTAGCCTTGCTGGGTGCGACATGTTTCAGCAAAGCAGCTTCCACTTCTTCCCCTTTCATCTCATCTGTTCAGTAGAGCCTCACATAGCCTCGGTCTCGGCCGGCGTCTTTCTCAGAGAGGGCCATAAGGCCGCACAGCTTGAAGACGGAATGGTGTGATGTCACGCTGCATTAGAATGCTCAGCACCAGTCGGCAGCCTTTCCCTGCAGTCACATTTCACTGTGCCTCTGACAGAAGTGCATATTTTATAAAAGTTTTGATATTCCTCTTTGCTTTAAGGTCACTCTGACCACACAGCGAGCATTCCAAGAATGTCTAGAGTCCTCCAGAGCACTGCAGAGGGCCATCTGCCTCTTGCAAAAAATAGATTCCTGACGGAAGCACGGGTCTCTGGGAAGTCACTTAAAGGCACTGTTACCTATTGCTCATGGGAGGCCACAGGATATGCAGCGCTAAAAGGATGGAGGTACAGGGCTCCCACCCACAAGAACATTAATGGCTTTGACAAAGTATTCTCTCTGTCAAAGTCAAGCTCAGAAACTCTACAATGTTCACAGAGGTAAAAATGTTCTGTAACTGTAATGAAATATTTGACTTCTGAAACATTGTATTAGTTGCTTTGGGCTGAAATGCAAAGGAAAGCAGGCATGTTCCAGTGGAAAACAAAACTTAGTGATGTTGCTTTCTAATCACAGTATGTAACAACCTATGCTACAACAATAGGCTAAAAACAATTTTAAACATATATGTTAACATATAAAATTTAGGTAAAAATGTTATATATTTTAAATAACATTTAATTTAGTTAAATATGAATAATGTTTTGTAATTTTGGCCTGAGGGGCAGCACGGTGGTGCAGCAGGTAGTGTTGCAGTCACACAGCTCCAGGGGCCTGGAGGTTGTGGGTTTGATTCCCGCTCCGGGTGACTGTCTGTGAGGAGTTGGTGTGTTCTCCCCGTGTCCGCGTGGGTTTCCTCCAGGTGCTCCTGTTTCCTCCCACAGTCCAAAAATACACATTGGTAGGTGGATTGGCGACTTAAAAGTGTCCGTAGGTGTGAGTGTGTGTGTTGCCCTGTGAAGGACTGGCGCCCCCTCCAGGGTGTATTCCCGCCTTGCGCCCAATTATTCCAGGGAGGCTCTGGACCCACTGCGACCCTGAACTGGATAAGCGGTTACAGATAATGAATGAATGAATTTTGGCCTGCGGCTCCAGAGACTGGACAGTAGAGGCTCACTAAAGTCCCGTGGGTAAGTAGCCTGGAAAGAAGCAGAGTCTTCAACCCAGGAGGCAGAGCATGGAGCCAAACCCCAAGCCCCACAGACTGAGGTAGTGCTGAAGCCACATGACTCCCCTGGCTCGGCTTCGTCCCTGAGCACCATTTTATGCAAACTCAATAAGAGACACCTGGCAAATGCGTGCCAACAGCTATAAAGAGCTGATGATTAGCTAATGCTTGGTGGGAATAAACGTCCAGAAGGCCAAAATACTGCTGCTTCCAGTGTCCTCCTTTCAGTGGTGAACAGCTTGTCAGAGTTATATTTATCAGAACCTGAGATAATTCAATGTTATTTTAAAACACTTTTAAACTGGTATGACCAAAATGAGGGTTTAGACTAATAATAAATTCAGTAAAATAGTGAGAAGACACTCTCTCTGATATAGGGATGAATATCTGAGAGAAGACAAGGCTCAAGAAGAAAGTCATCTTCATCTGGAGGTACTGCACTGAGACAAAGCTGTCTACATGACTGATAACTCCTTTTGTGTAGAACACTACACTAGTGTTCGTCAGTGAGGATTTTTGCCCTTTTCAGTGATGAATGACAGAGTTGATTTTAAATCAGATCATTCGAAGTTGCTGTAGGGCATCACTCGAATGGGTTACTGCAATTAAACCACAGACGAGTTGAAAGACATCATTCAAAGAATGGCTAAATGCATCCTAGACAAAAGAGAGTGCATTCTTAAAATGTTCATGATTTTGAAATGACATCTATTACATCTATTATATTAAATGTTCCATGGTACTTCATCTAAGGTATAACACTTAAGAATAACACTTAAGGATAACACTCTCTTTCGAACTCTCTTTTTTCTACAATACTATTCAACAAGTGTATAATGATATTTAAATAAATTAATCAGTGTGATTTTGTCTGGGTTTGTTTTTTCCTAGCTGCTTGTTATTTCACAGACTGTATACTAATTTTCTCACATAGCACTCTAGGTTTTCACACTGTCTGTAATTTAGTTCCTCAAACTCTCTTTGTTTTCACACTCTCTCATTCAGTTACTCAAACCTCTAATTTCTCGGGGAAAAAAGGGCTGGTGTAGAATAGCTCTGATTTGCAGTACATCAACCTGTCACCAAGCTGCTCAGACAGCAAGCTTTCTGCTCTGGAACATATTTATCTGACAATAACAACTCCATTACCAATTAACATTAGCAAGATAGGACTGACATGCCAAATAATCACCCAGAATCCATTGCTCATGTGTGATATGTTGGGGGTAACTGACTACCACTACTGTACGCATAGCATGCAAATGCACTTTTTTTTTTCCGTTTGACAAATTGAACCCACTATGGCATATAGAACATGACCTATAGAGAGGGTTGATGTTGATACTAAAGCATCAGTAGCAGATGTCACAAAGATGTACACAATATTAAGTTTTTCATGTAACACTGACCCCTGTTGTCTTTCAGTTACAGTATAGTGCACAAATAGAGTTACTTATCTCATGTTCACTGTTGAGATCTGTGCTTACAGATTTTGGATATTAATCACATTAATCACTTATCACAGATCTGTAATGTGCAACAGATGCTTCCATCTGCAGCATCTGACAATAGTCTTACTGCATGTGCTACACAACACAAGGCCATGAAAACAACCGATGACCAACAGCCTGAATACAACTTACACAGACCACACAGAGAGTGCTTACACAGTACATCAAGGCCAGGGTTTCAGATTGTATAGCATGAGTTACAGTTGTTTTCAGTGGAGAGGTCAGCTGGTTATGGAGGTGGGGGGGTCCTCTTCCCGCTCTCCAGTGAACCATCACCCTACCTGCTTCCTGTGCTTCCAGTTAGAGAGGAAAACAGAAAAAAGCCTGTCTAAAGGTCACTTGGCCACTGCTTCTCTCATAGAACTCACTGCTGTGGAAACGCACAACCAAACAGGGATGTGTTTTGGTGCAAGAGTGTGTGCCACAGAGAGGGTACATTTAAAACACACACACACACACACGCCACTTGTGTTGAAAAGAGCAATGTATTATATTTTAAACTAATTTTATTCTTATTTGTAAAATACAACTGCAGTGTATTCAACAAACTGCATGCTAGTATGGCAATATGGTAATTAGCTATTAGCGCCGACCTGTTGCTCATATCATTTGTGAACTTCAATCACAGCCCAAACAAGAGCATGTTAGAGCTTGAAGCTCCAGTTAATGCTTCCTTATCTTTTCAGAGACAGGGTTGTAGTATGCTGTACAAGAAACATGAAAGTGATAAGACAGCTGAATTATAGAGGGCATTAAAGCAACTAATTTCAAAGTGTGTTTGAGTCTGTAATAGCACTTGAAATTTAAAGCTGCTTGCAACCAAATGGAAGAAAACACCAAGAAGATAAGAAAATATAATATAAGCAATTGTCTAGGCTAAATGATGTAATACTGTTTATTGCCATGCTGTTTTTAAAAAGAGAAAGGTTTGGGTATTCCAATAGATAATTCTGCACACACACACACACACACTTGTCTGCAGAGCAGACAAACTTTGATTCGTCTTATACTGACATATGCCTGTTCTAATCTGGGGATGGGGCTGGGGGGCTGTGATAGTAGAATTTGTACGGAAACACTTTCTTTCCATCACATTAAAAGTTAAAGGAGTATAAACATAGAAAAATCACATATGCCCTCCCACACATCCACCCACCTCACCATGAGATGCTCAAGTATTTGAAGGACAAAACAAACATGGTATCATGGTGTTCTCTTGTCAGGTTGGCTGGGATTGTGTTTTTACACATGCACAGTGTATGAGCTATCTGCTTTTCTCCGTAGACCTTGGGTCTCTAGATAAATACAATTTATGTGTTTGAGATGAGGCTCGGTCCAGCTGCAGTTCAACAGGTGCAGTTATGAGTTGAGTCAGTTCACATGCCTCTTGCCTTAAGTAAATAAACTCCAAACAGAGATTAAATATTTAATTACATTTATAAAGAATAAACACAATTTCTTTAATGTGTGACTTGAAGTAATTATCAAATCTGAATAACAGTTCTCACAGTATTACCCTTAACATACGGTCAAACAGTGATCATGATTATTTTTCCCTTATTTGTGAGAATATTTACATTGCTAATGCAGGGCTCAATAAAAACTTAAAACTAAAAGAAAGTGGGTAGGAATGGTGCTCAAGGAAACTATATTTGAAAATAGAATATCTACTATATATAATTAGCATGTGCATTTTGGCTTTTATCACAAAAAATACAAATTTGTAAATTACATAAATTCTGCAAAAAGGATATGGTGATTTATCATACAAGTCGCACCATTGTGCCACCCCTTGATTTACAATATTTAAAATTATTCTTATTCATGACAATTTGTTCTTGGTAAAGGATTTATCCCTCACTTTTTATTTATTAGATTAATCTGTAACAGTTTAAAATGAGGGCACATAATTGATGATACTTAAGATGGTAATAAGCTTTACCAAACTATGAGGTAATGTCACAATTAATCAATAGGATTTGGTTAAATTATTTAAAAAAATGAATTTTTGTTCTTGTTTCTGTGATTGTTTAATGATTCATAGTGAGATTACTTAATTGTTTAGTAGTGCTATAAGTCTTATTACTTAATACTGACGTTAGTATCATTAATTAAATGTATCCTTATTGCAGTATCACTGATAAATTAATAACTCGAAGGTATCATATCCTTAAAGATACATCATTTTTAAAAATAATTTGTATGAAACGACTATTCTTCAAATAGTAGGTTAATCCCTCCTTTACGCAATTACCGTAAATGCTGAAATTGCTAAATTATGGTGCTTATTGTCAGAATAGCAGAGGTCAATCAACAGGTCCTTGATGGGTCAAGCTGAAATGTCCGACCTGAAAGGGGAAAAAATCCAAAATCTTCTTTCATAGATAAGTGCTCTCTTTTGGAAAAAGGCCTGTGGCAATTTAGCTCTTCACAAGCTAAACGCTAATTCAGCATTTCAAAATAAGGCATCAGCTTTGCTGATTTCCCTCCCTTTTTCCTCCTTTTCTATTCCTTCTTTGCACAAGCAGATTACGACGCAAATCTAGCCCCCTCAAATTCATCTTTCATGCAAGACTATTCAACAGCAACATTTGAGAGGGCCATTTCCATGACAACAGGACAAGATTAGGTTGTGAGGGGGTAACTGCGATTGTGCAGGTCCTTGATTGGAAAAAGCACTTAAAGATTTCTGAGAAGAGAGCACAGGGGGCGAGTGGCTCAGTGAGAAAATGGGCTGGCCCTGGGAACAAAGGAACACACAGGGGAAAAAAAAAAGCAGGGCATGTGAAATTCATGGGCAAATATCAAAAATATGACCGGCGTGTGCAATTCAATTTTAAACCTTATGTGTGGTTCTGACCGGATTAATTTGAAAGAGACTATTCGTGGGTGCATACAATATTTTTCCATTGCAAGAAAGGTTTGAAAATTTCAGCAGCTTCCTGTTCTGGCTTTTCACCTGAGTTCTTTCATAGTAAATTCGAGCAGCACGTCAGGGATTCATGAATAAGCTAATGAGTTCACACTCCTGTGGCCTCCTTGTTAACTACCCTTCCTGTTAGTGCTTCCATTCAACCAATGTGCAGGGTTCAGATGCAGAAATGTCACTGTCAATCACAAACATGCACATTCACGCACATACATACCCCCCTCATGTGACCGGGGAATTACAGGCACACTAGTGACAGAGTTTATCTGATCAGTGAACAAAAGCTGCTGTACTTCAGCACTTCACTCAGTAATAAAAGAGCAACAATCCACATATTTTCAACAGCTGATATTATTTTCAATTCAATAATTCTAGGTTCCCCTTTCTGCTATCTTGCTATATATATATATATATATGATGCATTATAATTCTTTAGTAAATATTTTTTAGATTTTAAATGTTTTTAATGTCTATTGTTTTCACAAACAAACACACACACTCTGCTTCATCCTGAGATGGTGGTTCCAAAGTCTATTCCCAAAATTAATGTGTGGAAGGATAAAACACAGCACATCTTGTACAGACACCACGCACTCACTCGGTCCCTCAAATACTCGCACTTTCACACTGCCAATTAACCTCCCAATATGTTTTTGGATTGTGGGAACCAGAGAACTGCAGGAAACTCACAGTGACACAGGGAGAACATACCAAACTCCACACAGACCCAGGTTCAGGACCAAACCCAGGACCCCAAGATCCAGGTGCTGTTTTACACGGATGAGCAAACTGTTCAAACAATTAATTATTCAAGAACATTTTAAAAATGGATAAATATAATTACAACAGTGAATTAAATGCAAACTAGCTTTTCTACTGTTACTCATTCTCATGTAAGTATCATATCAATTTTTGTCAATTTTTTGTTTACTTCATCATTTGAAAACAGCAGCTGTGATTCATTATTTATGATGAATAGACAAACAGAAATGGTCTAAAATTATTTGGATTAAAATCTTCCATTGGAAATTAACAAGGTTTTTTTTCTTCTCTGTTAAAGTTGCTATTTTGGAGATACATGTTTTTCACGTACACATACACACACACACACAGCTAGAGCAGCAGGCAGCTATTCCAGTGACCAGGGAACAGTTGGGTTTTAGGTGCCTTGTTCAATGGCACTTCAGCTATAGATGGTGAAGAAGAAGACATTGCTGTTCCTTCACTCCCCTGCCCCCAATTTGTCCTGCCAGCCGAGGAAAGCAAACCAGCAACCTTCCCAAGTCCATTTCACTAACAATCAGACCACAGCTGCCCCCCAGCACATTTCCCTGAGTGGTAATCTAACAAGAACCACAATGGCGAAGGCACTGAATACAAGCCACACTCTAGGGCACCGTGAACAGTCGATCATATTTGATCATATCATATCATATCATATCGGAATAAATATATACAGTGGTGCGAACAAGTGTTTGCCTCCTTCATGATTTCTTATTTTTTTTGCATGTCACTCTTAAATGTTTCAGATGTTCAAACAAATGTAAATATTAGTCAAAGACAACAGAAGTAAACACAGAATGCAAGTTTTAAATGAAGGTTATAAAGCCGTTTCTAAAGTTTTGGGACTCCAGCGAACCACAGTGAGAGCCCGAGACACATTATCCACAAATGGCAAAAACGTGGAAGAGTGGTGAACCTTCTCAGGAGTGTTTCCTTTCTTTGGCTGACCAAAATTACCCCAAGAGAGCAGCGACAACTCATCTAAGAGGTCACATAAGCCCCCACAACAACATCCAAAGAACTGCAGGCCTCACTTGCCTCATGTTCATGACTCCACCATAAGAAAGAGACTGGGCAAAAATGGCCTGCATGGCCAAGTGTGAAGATGAAAACCACTCCTGAGAAAAAAGAACATTAAGGCTCGTCTAAATTTCGCCAGAAAACATCTTGATGATCCTCAAGACTTTTGAGAAAATACTTTGTGGACTGAAAAAAGTTGAACTTTTCGGAAGGTGTGTGTTACATTACATCTGGCTTAAAAGTAACACCACATTTCAGAAAAAGAATTTCATACCTACAGTAAACTATGGTGGTGGTAGTGTGATTGTCTTGGGCTGTTTCAGGACCTGGAAGAGTTGCTGTGACAAATGGAACCATGAATTCCGCTGTCTACCAAAAAATCCTGAAGGAGAATGTCCGGCCATCGGTTCGTGACTTGGGTTCTGCAGCAGGACAATGATCCAAAACACACCAGCAAGTCCACCACTGAATGGCTGAAGAAAAACAAAGTGAAGACTTTGGAGAGGCCTAGTCCAAGTCCTGACCTGAATCCTATTGAGATGCTGTGGCAGTAACTTAAAAAGGTGATTCATGCTCAAAAACCCTCCAATGTGGCTGAATTACAACAATTCTGCAAAGATGAGTGGGCCAAAATTCCTCCACAGCGTTGTGAAAGACTCATTGCAAGTTACTGCAAACACTTGATTGCAGTTGTTGCTGCTAAACAGTTTTTCACACAGGGCCATTTGGCTTTTTTTCTCCCTTAATAATAAAAATCTTTATTTAAAATCTACATTTGGTGTTTACTTGTGTTTGACTAATATTTAATTTTTTTGATGATCTGAAACATTTAAGATCTCTCTCTCTCTCTCTCTCTCTCTCTCTCTCTCTCTCTCTCTCTCTCTCTATATATATATATATATATATATATATATATATATATATATATATATATATATATATAATTATAGTGTGTGTGAGAAAAGCTGAGAAAAGCTATTTACCTAACCAATAAGAATATAAGTGATTTACTTATTTAAATGACATTTTATCATTTTATGTAATTTTATACAAAAAAATATAAAAAAAAACTACAAATGTACAAATGAAGTGTACAAATAAATATGAATATGTGCAAAAGTAAAACATTGATGGATTTGCAATATCTTAATTATCAATCCTTTCTAATGGAACAGCATATAATTTATTTTACACTTTCCAATTTAATTAACAGTAGAATTTTGATAAGCAATGTGAATATAAGCCTCTCCCTCATCAATGTGCTACTGTAAGACATCCTAGGTCATTCTATACCGACTGTCCAAATCTGAAAAATGCTAATCCAAAAACTGAACATTAGTCTTGTTAGTACGTACATCCATATTCCAACATAAGACAAAAAGCTTCTCAGTTGTGCTGTCTTGAGAAAGACTGTGACATCTCCAGTTAGAGAGACTCAGACTAAAGCCTCACTCTAGGTGATGATGCCATCCCTCAGCAGGCCATGCAGCTGGGCTAGATAACCCGTTTGTCTCAAGGGAAGATGAATGAAAGAGGAGTCAGGAAGAGATGACAGATTTACACTGACACAATATGAACATCTGTTTACAAATCTCAGCAAGTTCAGAATACTCTGGTCTAGGTCTGCTGCATCCTAACAGCTCCAACAACACCAATCCATTTTTAAGTGAGGAGTTACAGTTAAGGTCACAGTTAAATCACTTTTACTGTGGTGCCAAAGCACTGTTTTTATGCATAAATTTTCAAGTGTTTATTCAAATTATTGTACAAGATTTCTGTTCACAATTAGAAAAACTGTGCCTTTACAAAAAGAATATACTTTGTTGTTTACACACCACACTGGAGCACATTACACCGCCACTGCTATAAATGTCAGAAATCCTCTACCCTGATTTAACAAACAAGCTAAAACCAATTTCTTCTATTTAGCATTTAACTAACATTTATTGTTGTTTTCATCTTATAGTGACACGCTACTCTTCAGTGGTTTTACAATTAGTCTATTTTGCCATTGATTTTACGTCTTGCATTTTTAAACATCTCTTTTTAAAGTGCATAGGTAATGTATAAGTGGTGCTTTATGAATACAGTTTATCATAATAAATGGTTTAGTATGGCAGTGACAATGTGCATATCACATAAGAAGAGCTATGCAATTTTGGCATGATACATAATTAATATAATCCTACATTTTTGCTTATGAAAGAAAGCAAAAACAAATCATTTGTTAGTGAGCACAGAGTCATTATGGACACTGTACCACTCATCTATTCTTATTGAGAGGAATCTTTTAAAACACCTATCTATATAAATGTTATCACAATACACTGACTCACAGAGGACAGCTCCCTCAGCACATGCCAAAATCAAATGGCTTTGAAGGATACCAAATTCATGAGAATAGCAAATGTTTACCCCATCATTGTGAAACACTGTGTTTTTGAGTGGGCTAAATAACAGTGTTATGCTTCATAGCAGCACAGATTTAAGACTAAGAGGCTTTGAGGTAATGGGAAACAGCTAAACACCATAAGAATGTGAATAAATCTCCTGAAATGTGGCTCAGCAAAACAACTTCTGGTAATGTTGTGAAAGGACTGATGCAAAAATGCTCACTTTTAACCTGTGCTATATATGTCTACAGGTCTACATTAACATATGCAATTAAAGTAAAACAAGCATATTATTCAAGCCAAGATAATGTCTCATTCAACAAAACATAGTCAACATCTTGACTTGACTTGACTAGAGGGAACCATTATAGACAAGTCAGAGCGCTACACATACAATATATGCTTATAATGCAACATGCAATTTTTCCCATGGAATTTGCCTCTTGATCACAAAATTGGAATTCTACAGCCTCTGCCAAAAGGAAAAAAAAAAAAAAAGGATTTGTGTTAGAATCCCCTTAAGAGGTGTAAAAGCATGTCGGCTCCTTTTGGAGATGCTGTTCCATCCAAAATCCGGATACCATTGCAAGCCTCCGGTCTAAAGAGCTGTTACATCATAAGAAGAGAAACAGAGATGACATGCAGGGACATAGCCTTTGTTTAAGTGTGGGTTTCTGGATAATACCCAGCAAGCTTCTCCAGGAACTAAACAAACATTGCTTTACTGTTTTGGCACTAATTATTGTTTACATGCTAGGTGGTGCATTCAGTAAAAATGATATAGTCTATATGTCCTAAAGTATCTATACTCCTTTAGTGAATTCAGTTAAACAAAAATTCTGGCACAGCCTTTCAACTGCACAGACACAAGACTCTATCTTAAAATTCATCAAGATTAAGGTATCCCAGTAGGCAGCATATTTAAGGTATCCAAGAACTGGGACGGCCTACTTGTTGGGAGCACGCACACTCAAGTAAAATGCTCTCTATGTAGACAGCTCACTAGGGTTTGGAACAGACCCATAGTTTGTATATACTCAATAGAAAACACTGTTGATAGAATGGAACTCTATCTAACCTGCCATTTCAAATATCAAACATTGCCTAGAAAGGTGAAAAGCCCCCACAACTATTCGGGTGAGCAGTGGAACTGCATTCTAGAGTGAGGGAGCTCAACAACATCCAATAACTTAATAAGTTGGGGTGACTTTTTAAACAAGAACTAAACATCCAGCATTAAGATGAAACATTTCTAATGCATTTCTGCAGCAACGTGAGGACAAACTCCATATCAATAACATTGCTTTAAAAAAAAACCCAAAACATTAAAGGACAAGGTGTCTAAAAGGTGTCTACATATAGCGTAAGAATACTGTCAAGTCTACAAGCAATTTTTAGTGGAATCTGTCCAAAAGTGCCTGACCACAAAGTATTCTAAATACTAAACCAGAAATTTCTAAAACCGACTCTGGCATTTCATTCAAACCATGAAACAGCAGACAGGCATACATAGATCAAACATTTGCAAGCATTCCAGAACTGGGCCTTCCATTTAGACAAATTCTGCAGAGACGGTCGCGTCAGATTGGAGCTCCGCTCCATTCTCCCTTATCTCCACAGAACAGATGCGGCAGCTTCATGTTAATTCCCGCCTGCACAGGACAAGCAGAGCATCGTCATACGTCAGGTCTGATTTCACAGCCCAGCCGTCAGCCAAAGCCTCTTAAGGCGAGGAAATGAACCTGCAATGGTAGATGTGCTTAAATAACCACCAGTATTTATTTCGGGGAAGATGAGCAGAGTTTGATTTCATAATACATCTGTATTTCATGAAACTTTGGGTAAGTCTGAAGAAAGCCTAGCTTTAAGTTTGGGAATAACTGGGGCCCAATGTTGCATCATCTGATGCACTGAACCAGTGCAAATGATTGATGTTATTGAATGAACTGATTTAATGGCAAAGACAATAATCTCACATTGATTGCCACACTACAAGCAAGTCAAAATGATCTCCATCCACCATACCCACACTCCTGTTTTTTCTATTAGGATTATAAATGACACGATTATGCAATCTGCAATGTTAGTCTGTGATTTATACAGCTAGCCAGCAACAGTCAATAACATTTTGTACAATTTGAATGGTCTGAGTATTTTAAGTCAGAGTAGGTGATTTGTTTTAAAACTTTAAAATTTTTTAAAGTACTTTTAACATCCTGATGGCAGTCAGTAAATTAAATGCTCAGAGAACACAATAATATATTTCCCAGTCGTTTTACGTAGTTAATTCGAACGCGGCTTTTTTTTTTTAGTTACGCCACCATTTAGCAGTCTGGACAGTCCACTTTATTCTTACAGACGTAGCATATACACTTACAGTATTCCTCCTAACTCCGACCGTCCCCTATTTCCGGCCACTGACGTATATTGTGCAATTCCGCTCTCTCTCTTCGCCAGTCGCATTGGGTAAAACAATACAACATAACATCAAGACTTAGTAGGGCATTTAAACATCTGTCTTGTAAGAAACCACATATCTAAACAATATTTAAGTATCTCTAACAGGGTTGTAATTCTTTGTGTGCAAAACTGCATGTGGAACACAACACATTTCCATTTCGCGACAGATATTTCCCTCAGTGTAAAAGTTAGCTTAGCGGTTAGCTTCCTTTTCTCTGAGGGGAAAATCTACCGCCATTGTAATCTTTACATGTAGAGTACGGATACTAACACAGGACAAACATGATCTCATTGTGAACCTCTCAAAATCACTGAATGAGGTAGCAACTGTCTCGTTTGACCGTCACAAGCAGGACTGCGGTTAAGCCAGCCGCCGTTTGAGAAAACACGGTTAAACTAGCCGCACGTCAGATTGTAGTGCGCGTATACTACTGACAAACCGGTAATACTCAATGCGCGTGAAGACCTGAGCTTATGCCCTTCATTTTAAAGAAAGTAAAAGCATTTAACCAGTTTATATATTGGTCATTTCTAGTAAGTCGTCCAAACAATCAACAGATATCAGTTCAGGGTTTACTACACTATGTATCTATGAAGTATGGAGTGATTTTACTGTATAGTTTTTATGTAAATGACATTCAAAATCCCTATAATTGTCCATTGTTTAAAATGATGACTCAAGCAGTCAGGGGGGGGGGGGGGACCAAAGTTAGGGGGCGGCAATAATCTTAGCAGTATTGGCACCTACTTATACAAAAACGTGTTTATATAAAACATATATACTGTCAAAGTCAAACAGGTCTTGGACATTAATCTACACACATATGTCTCCTGAAAAAACGCTTATTTGAGTGAGTAAAGTTCTTATATTTATTTACAGTTAGCTAGGATTCCTGATATTTCCTTTTCAAGTGGCTGGAACTTGGTTTCTAAAGAACCTTGGATTTTCTTGTAAAAATAAAATGCAGCTCTCCTGGAGAACGGCTCGCTCTCACCAGTCGCGCGCAGACTTACGGTGTAAATAAACGGTTTTCCACATCTGAAATATAAACCTGCAAATTCTCGGGTATAGTAGGAGAACAGGGTACCTTACATTACACGACACGACAGTCCAGTCACTGGAGCTGCAAAATAATCGAAGACCCTCATTATATCCTGTCCTCTGTGTGGTGGGCTGTAACGCTAACTGTTTTGGAAGGTTATTAACGGAAGGGAACATAGCTCGGTAGTGATAGCTAACTCGCTAACTTCAAGAACGAAGACTAACAGCTAACCAAACCCTGGATAAAAATTCGATTTGCCGTACTATTAAGAACAGGTAAATTTAGCAGAAAACCGAAACACTTTGTTGTTTAAGGGGAAAAATCGGTGATATGTTTAGTTGTATGCGCATTTCATAATTATTGATTTGCCCATGAGGTTTGAAATTGTAGCGCTATAATGTTTACAAAATAATTTCAGACAAATTGTTAAAAAATCTACCGGTAATATTCCTTAATAGTAGCCCCACAATGTTTATTAGCAGTGATTATTCCCATCAAGGTGATATAATCACAGGTCATGAGGAATTATTGGAAAGTCCTTAACAGTAATATGTGTGTGAGAGGATGTTTTCTGATAATCCCGCGTATACAGGCGCTGGTCATAAAACTAGAATATTATGAAAAAGTTGATTTATTTCAGTAATTCCATTCAAAAAGTGAAACTTGTATATTATACTCATTCATTACACACAGACTGATGTCTTTTTTAATAAAAGTATTTATTTATTTTAATTTGATGATTATAACTGACAACTGATAAAAACCCCAAATTCAGTATCTCAGAAAATTATAGTATTGTGAAAAGGTTCAGTATTGAAGACACCTGGTGCCACACTTTAATCAACTAATTAACTCAAAAAACCTGCAAAGGCTTTAAATGGTCTCTCAGTCTAGTTCTGTAGGCTACACAAACATGGGGAAGACTGCTGACTTGACAGTTGTCCAAAAGACAACCATTGGCACCTTACACAAGCAGAGCAAGGCACAAAATGTCATTGCTAAAGAGGCTGGCTGTTCACAGAGCTCTGTGTCCAAGCACATTAATAGAGAGGCGAAGGGAAGGAAAAGATTTGGTAGAAAAAAAGTGTACAAGCAATAGGGAAAACCACACCCTGGAGAGGATTGTAAAACAAAACCCTTTCAAAAATGTGGAGGAGATTCACAAAGATGGGACTACAGCTGGAGTCAGTGCTTCAAGAACCACCACACAGACGTATACAAGACATGAGTTTCAGCTATCGCATTCCTTGTGTCAAGCTACTCTTGAACAAGAGACTGGGTCAGAAGGGTCTCGCCTGCGCTAAAGACAAAAAGGACTGGACTGCTGCTGAGTGGTCCAAAGTTATGTTCTCTGATGAAAGTAAATTTGAAAGGTCCCAGAGTCTGGAGGAATAGAGGAGAGGCACAGAATCCACGTTGGTTGAGGTCCAGTGTAAAGTTTCCACAGTCAGTGATGTTTGGTGGTGCCATGTCATCTGCTGGTTTAGGTCCACTGTGTTTTCTGAGGTCCAAGGTCAAATCAGTCGTCTACCAGGGAGTTTTAGAGCACTTCATGCTTCCTGCTGCAGACCGACACTATGGAGATGCAGATTTCATTTTCCAACAGGATTTGGCACCTGCACACAGTGCCAAAGCTACCAGTACCTGGTTTAAGGACCATGGTATCCCTGTTCTTAATTGGCCAGGAAACTCGCCTGACCTTAACCCCATTGAAAATCTATGAGGCATTGTGAAGAGGAAGATGCAATACTCCAGACCCAACAATGCAGAAGAGCTGAAGGCCAATATCAAAGCAACCTGGGCTCTCATAACACCTGAGCAGTGCCACAGACTGTTCGACTCCATGCCATGCTGTATTGCTGCAGTAATTCAAGTAAAAAGAGCCCCAACTATATAATGAGTGCTGTATGTGCTCATATTTTTCATGTTCATACTTTTCAGTTGGCCTGCATTTCTAAAAATCTTTTTTTGTATTGGTCTTAAGTAATATTCAGATTTTCTGAGATGAGGCCTTTGCAGGTGTTTTCAATATTGAACCTTTTCACAATATTCTAATTCTGCATTTAGGGTTTTCATTAGTTGTCAGTTATAATCGTCAAATTCAAAGAATTAAACACTTGAAATATATCAGTTTAATGAATGTGTAATTAATGAGTATAATATACAAGATTCACTTTTTGAATGGAATTACTGAAATAAATCCTGGTGCTCCTTGTGCTGTTTAAGTTTCTTGAAATGTCTTTAATTTGATCTGTATTCCCTCCCAAATCAGGTTAGAACCCAATATGCTATCTGTACCAAAGTTTATGACCAACTATTTACATTAAGTGCATTAGTCTACTTAACATTTACAGGCTTAAATATAGAATTAAGCACCCTATATTTAAGAGTAAAAAAACAGTTTAAAAAAACATTAACACTCGTTTATAATACATTCATTGTTTGTTTATGGGACGTTATTTTATTATGGATGTGAACAATTTCATTAAAAGAAACACCACTAAATAACTACTTTCATACATACATTGTCTGATAACTTGCTTTTTAAAATATGATTGGAAATAAAAAATTGTTTTTAGAGAATGTGTAGAGAATACCTATTAAATTCTCCCCATTATGATCTCTATCTTCATCTCTCTTTGTCTGGGTTTTGATCAGGCTGCTTGCTCATCTAATGATGTGGTGCCCTTGGATCTGATGCACTGGGCTATTTTAGATGAGACAGTATGTCTTTTGTTGTGAATGCTGTGCTGAAACATAGGAAAAAGCCTGAAGCACAGAAGGATCCAGAACATCAGCTTAGTGAAAGGGTGCTCTTGTGAAGAGAAACGGTACAGATGAGCCCATAGATTGCAGAGAATTGTAGCCATATTTAATCAATCTCTCCATTTGATGTTACCAACAGTATAGTCATTGTTTAATATAGTCATGGAAAATAATTTAAAAATGTGTTTTTGTCTTTCCATTTTTATTTCCATGCCTCTGTCTTCTGTTGATAATTATATTTTTATGTGTCTCATTGTGTGTTACAGGAGGATAACTTTGACTGTTTGTCTCCCAAGACTTTTTGCACTTCTGTGTCCATATTCTCTGTCCTTCTACATGTTTAGGAAACATGAGTGGCAGAAACCGGCCTTGCCCTTCAGCTAGCCAAGTGTGCTATGCCTTGTCCTTCTCCGGACAGCCACCTCGTGTCCTAATTGTAGATACATCGCCGCCCTGGTGGTCAGAAACATGTTCTGTCCTGTGTGAGGCACTTGAGAACTTCCTTTCTTTGGCAAGCATTCTGGAGGGACCCAGCAGAGTGCCTCTACTCAGTCTATATGCTGTGAATTTGCTGCAAGAGTGCCTGTTGCCATTTGTGGTGAGAAATAAAGAGGTCATCTATATTAACTGTTTGCAGAATTTTAAATGTTTGACAGTTTTTTGGTGTCTGCTGTACATGCTTATTACAAGAATATATAACATTTGTAAGCTCCAGTGTTTACTTAATCAGTTTTTTCTGTCATTCAGAATATATATATGTTTTTCTATATTACCAGCAAGTAAAGGGCAATCTGATACGCTTGCACTCATGTGTGGAGGAACTACGTTCTCTTCCTAAAGAGGGCTGCACTCAACCACGTCCCGACCTTCTCAAACAGGCAGTGTTGGACAGCCTTCAGCAGTACAAACACTACACCCACCATGCCACAATGGGAAATAACCTCAAGAGCAGCTCTGTGGAGGTGA
Organism: Hoplias malabaricus; assembly: GCF_029633855.1. Taxonomy (NCBI): domain Eukaryota; kingdom Metazoa; phylum Chordata; class Actinopteri; order Characiformes; family Erythrinidae; genus Hoplias; species Hoplias malabaricus. Next base: position 26,253,631 of record NC_089808.1, read on the forward strand.
GAACCTAACATTTATGTGTGGGTTTAGCGAATGATTTCTTATTTATTTTTCAGGTCCCGAATTGACTTTGCCTTGCTGAAGCTCAATCATTGTATCAAATTTCTTTTGAGGACGTGATCTTTGTGTCATGTCTAGTGCTTCCATTATACACTTCAGTGAAACTGAAAGTCTCACGTGCATTGGTTCTTTTCATTCATATTCAGAATTTGGAGCCTTTTTTTTTTTTTTATCTCTGTTATCAATGTTTAATGAAGCCTTCAACATCCTGACACAAACCACATGGCCTGTTGTGGCCTTCCAGAGGCTCCATTTAAAGCCATTACTAATGTTTTTTGTGCAGGAAGCTGAGCAAAGGACACGTATATTTAATTAGATTGTTCTGCTTTTTTTCATGTAAATGGGATTAACGCTGCATTTGAGCCCACTGCTTCTCATTGTAGAGTTAAATAGCTGCAGGAGAGTGCAGAGTCACTGTAATTCCAACAGAGTTGCTTCTGTCTTGGAAGGAAGTTAAGTAGCTGTAGAACATATAATTTGGTTGTTTTTGAGCTGATGAGCAACGCCTGTTTCTAGAATCATTACAAATAACATTGCGTCATTTTATGAGTAGAGTTTATAAAAATATTTATAAAATATTTGGATAATTCATAGAACAATAGGATGGAGTTTATTAATCATTTTAATTGCAGCTGAAACAGCTGGGTTTTCTGTAAAGCATGTTACCCAAATCGACATGAATGCCAGGACCCAAGGCTTCTTAATAGAACATCTCTAAGAGTACTAAACGTCTTCTTGCCTCCTTGCCATATATTATCCTGATGCTGTTACAACATACACACATCTGACTGTCCACATGATGTAAAAAAATGAATCAGTGTTTAATGAGGTCATCCCACCTTTCAATGTCTCATGGTCTACTTCTGCATGGGGAATGCATGAGAATTCTGACTCATCTGTAGTTGCAAAAAGCTGCAGTGCACTGTGGACTCATTCATTCATTCATTATCTGTAATCACTTATCCAGTTCAGGAATAATTAACTAATTAATTTACAGGGAACACTCCACAACACCTGTTCTTTTTGAGATTCTCTGACTCAGTCTTCAAGCCATCACAGCTTGGCACTTGTCTAAGCCTCCTAGACATCGCTTGCCTCTTTTTCCTGTTTTCTACACATCAACTTCAAGAACTGCCTCCTGATTTGCCGCCTATTTTATCCCACCCATTTGTAAGTGCTATTATAATGAGATACTCATAGTTTTATCGATGTTTGCATGGGTTTTATGCAGGTGACAGTGTTTAGCAGTAGGCCAGGCCATGCTGTACTCAAGCAACTTGAACAGGGTCTGAAAGACTCAGACTTGGTGAGCATGCGCAGACTTTTGGTGGTCCATATTGCTGTGGAGCAGAACCTTCCAGGAAGAGATCCAGCCTGGAGCCAAGAGCCCAGTTCTACAGAGAACATGGAGGAGACATCGGGTGAGAACAACAATTATGATCAATTTGTTGTGTCCTAATGTACTTTGGATTGCAACAACATTTTCATTTCCAACAAAAGAAAACAATCCAACAAAAAAAGTTATTTGGGATAAAGTCCCACCATACATCATACTGTTTACAATCTGGAGCAAATAAAAATTAATGAATTAATGAATATGTTACCAGGGAATTAATGTTTCCTTTGTGCTGGCCACTTGGATTGCCAAGCCAATGGCCAATTTATTGCCAAAATAAATCCAAATTAGTCCCATTTCTTTTTTTTGCCAATGTATTTAACACATGCCAGGACGTTGAGTAAACATGTATAAAATGCAACATGCTAAAAGATAGGACATACTCTGTTTACAAATTGGAAGGATAAATATAAATTAACAAACAAGAGTCATGACAGTGAGCTACATTTGTTTCAGTCATACACAAGTACACAGTGAATCTAAACAATGATTCTACTGGACCATGATGCAACATAAAGAAACACAATCATACGCAAGGCAAGATAAACTGCAAAAGTGCAAACATTAGTAGATATACAGTACAATAGGTATGAGAAAAACAAAATGACAGGTAAAATAGACAGGACAGAGCAGCACAGACACAGTAATGAGTATGCATGGTAAAAGATAAATGTGAAAATAATATGGAATATACTATGGCTATACTATGAATATACTATTCCTAAAATCAACAGTGAGTGAGGCAGGATTTTAGAGAGCAGTATTTCTTTAAATGCAGTGCTTAGTAGCAGATATTACTGTGTGTACAAGAAAAATGCAAGGTAGAGAATGGGTTTTACATTTGAAATATGTGTAAGTGTGTTAGGATCAGTTCAGCAGAGTCTGATGGCCAGTTGGAAGAAGCTGTTGCAGAGTGTGGCAGGCATAGCCCAGGTGCTGCTGTACTTTCTACCAGATGGCAGCAGAGGGAAGAGTTAATGTGAGGGATGGGTGGGATCATCCAATGATGCTGGTGGATTTGCAAATGCAGCATGTGGTTTATATATCAATTATAGAGGGGGGATGTAAAGACCAGACACAAACGATCCAAGTCAAATAAGCCCAAAGACATAAAAATGTGTATATACTGTCTACTGTCTAATCTAGTATTTACAGAGAGATGAGAACAGATACAATATATTATTACAGTGTATTATGTACAATTATTCAAGGTAATTCCATGTAATGGAGTTATGGATTACAGCACAATATGAATATTGTACAGCCATACAAATATGCATTTTGGCACTGAATTATCTCGTGGGTTACATGAAGTGGAGTTACTGTTCCATTCAAACTGCAGAGTGTCCACTGTGGTTGATGAGGTCACCACACTTGGGGGAAAATTGTTTGAGTGTCGGGTCATACTGTCTTTAATGACCTCGAATCTCCTAGCAGAGGGAAGTGGCTGGAGGAGCTGATATCCAGAGTAAGAGGGGTTAACTTTTATCGTACCAGTGTTCTTTATGGCCTTGCTTTTGTAGATGTTCTGAAGCATTGGCAAACTGCAGTCTTGATTGGGCATCATAATTTGGTCCATTCATGTGGTTCAGAGAAACCAAACCTGCTGATTATTGATGAGCTGATGATGGATCGATGAAGGCCTGTGACCTACTGGAATCCTTCTGTTACCTCAGGAAGCATATACATGAAAAATCCGTGGCCAGAATTAAAGAAACATGTTCATCTTATATAAATTGTGTTTACAATTAATGAACATGGATTCAGTTTTAAAAACTAGCCTGGTAATGAGCTGAGAAAGAATGCAACCAAATATGCTTTAGTTCTGGCTTTTTTTTTGTAATATAGTGTTTTTGTTATTAATGATGAATATTTGTAAATGTTTGAAAGTTCTTGTCTGGTGGTTTATTAAAGGGCAAAAATATCTACAAAGCATATACGGGGTGACTTGGGTGACAGGTTTGGTGTCCAAATTGTGAAATGTTGTGGTTAAGGGCACCAGGCAATACGGCGTGCTTTAGTTTGTGTGTCTAAGAGTGAAATCCAAAACAGCAACAGAACAAGGTTTCCAGTTAGAGGTTTAAATCCGCTCATGTTTTCTAAATGTTTACTTTAATTAATGTTTGTGGTTAGCAGTCTCAGGCTCGACAACAGTCTAGCTAACTAGAGGTTCCCATGGGAAAAAAATAAATAAATGCAAGGAAAAAAGCATGCCATGACTAAAAATCCAAAATAAGCACTAAACCTAATTTTGGTTTAGTTATTACCATGTTTTGGTTCTTATTTCAAAAGTGATGTCATACTGAAATAATTTATATTGTTATAATGAACATGCAACTGGAGTGCTGGAACAAAAGACTGAAACCTCTAGAAACATCTGACCTTCATAAAATAATTCTGTTTAAGGGCAATATTGAAAAAGAATAAATACAATATTTCAACTAATTTACAAAAACATGTCAGAATGTCAAGGAGTTACTTGTGATTGAGATATCAAAAAATATTGTGCAGCTTATCAATAGTCCAAAACACTGCACTCAAAAGCCATCGTTCTATACATTAGAATAGCCAAGCCCTGACCTCAAAACCTCTTGTACATGTTGTAATGATGCCTGCATATATATCTGAAATGACTGATTCACCTAAATACAACTGCAAGGACGAGTTAGCAGCTGGTTAAATGTATATATGTTCTGAATCCTGGAGTTTGATTGTTTGTTTGCATCAGTTGCCACATACTTAAATTAGCATATTTAGATTGATTACCTTATTGTTTTAGTTTGTCATTGTATAAGGGGTTCTCCCTGTGTTCGCGTGGGTTTCCTCCCACAGTCCAAAAAACACACGTTGGTACATTTACATTTACATTTATGCATTTGGCAGACGCTTTTATCCAAAGCGACTTACAAAAGAGGATCTAACATTCAAACTACAGCACAATTTATACAAAATACCTTACACTGGGTGCAATATGCCAGGAAGTAATAAGTGCATTAAAGAAAGACTTTCAGTGCAAAAGATACTCTCGGAAGAGTTGGGTTTTCAAGGATTTCTTTAATGCAGAGAGGGTTTCTGTTGCTCTGATAGTGCTTGGAAGCTCATTCCACCAGTGTGGTACCAGAAATGAGAATAGCTTCGACTGACCTGTACGGGGGGTTGGCCGTGTTAGTTGGCACTTATTTGAGGAACGGAGAGGGTAGGTGGATTGGCGACTCAAAAGTGTGTGTGTGTGTGTGTGAGTGTGTGAGTGTGTGTGTGTTGCCCTGTGAAGGACTGGCGCCCCCTCCAGGGTGTATTCCTGCCTTGCGCCCAATGATTCCAGGTAGGCTCTGGACCCACCGCGACCCTGAACTGGATAAGCGCTTAGAGATAATGAATGAATGAATTGTATAAGAGACTGCACAGATAAGGTTTGGCAAGATAATCAATTCAAAAATATGTTTAAAACTTTAAAACAAAACCTGCCTGAGGTTTGTGAAAGTGTATATTTTGTATCTAATATTATTTACTATGATATTTGTACTATTTTTAAGGAAATGTAGAACTGAAAGCCTGTTAAATTGTCAAATGGTGTAACCACAAAAATGACAAATATCTAATAATTTAAACCTTATGAGTTCATGCGATTGCTCTCAAAAAAATCGTAATATCCCATGAGAATGTTTTATTGTATTGTTTCTAAATTTAGATTATATGGATTTTTCATTGTACTGAGCAAGACCATGTGCCGTAAACATCTTGTTTTATGTATATTCTTTGACCATTTGAGTAAAAATTGTTTAAACACCCATTATTACAGTGTAGTAGAATATTAAATTATAATCCATATAAATTTTTGGAAAAACATTAGTCTTTAGACAAGATACTGGTTACACCAACTGACATAAGTTATTTACACCAACTGACCATAAACCTAAAGCAAAAGGACAAGAAATTGACACTACTGAAAATAGTCATCAAGGTAAATAGAATTGGATATTTCAGTATATATTTATGTCATTCATCTTATTCCATATCAAAAACAATTTCATAACATCAATGAAGAAACCGGATTAACTTCGATTCAGTTCAGTTATACAATTTCAGTTCGTAAAATAACAGCCATTGTTTTCAGAGAGAGTGGGTGAAGGAGAGAGGTTGTGAGTGAGAGAGTATCAAGCTTTTAGTTTTCATTTTTTTCATCATTAAACTGTTCTGATTCAATTTTTAAAAACCGACAACCATCAGTGTGAGTTCATGTAATCTGATGAGATCTGAACAAATTGTTTCACATTAACATAACAATATAAATGAAACAGCGTGTCAGAAACTTAAGACTTGGAACATTAAAGGGGTTGAGGATGCCTGTGGTACCTCTACATTTGGCTGCACATAGTCATGATCATGAGGGTTAACTATGGGTTCCAGAGGGCCAATATGTTGGTCATCTCCTGAAGTGTTAATCGATGGAGGAGTAAGGTTTAAAACATCAGTACCCTTTTATTGTCTATATATTGTCTTTGGCACTGCTGTATGTGCACCTTCCCCGTCTTTTGGCCATGTAATTTGCCCTAGCAGCAGGATCTGCATTCACTCGCACTCTGTGGCCAGCCACTTGTAAGTGGCATCAATTGGGGACAAGAAGTACGCTTTATTTATAGTAAATGTATTTATATTATGGGCGGCACAGTGGCGCAGCAGGTAGTGTCGCAGTCACATAGCTCCAGGGACCTGGAGGTTGTGGGTTCGATTCCAGCTCCGGGTGACTGTCTGTGAGGAGTTGGTGTGTTCTCCCCGTGTCCGCGTGGGTTTCCTCCGGGTGCTCCGGTTTCCTCCCACAGTCCAAAAACACACGTTGCAGGTGGATTGGCGACTCGAAAGTGTCCGTAGGTGTGAGTGTGTGAGTGAATGTGTGTGTGTCTGTGTTGCCCTGTGAAGGACTGGCGTCCCCTCCAGGGTGTATTCCCGCCTTGCGCCCAATGATTCCAGGTAGGCTCTGGACCCCCCGCGACCCTAAATTGGATAAGCGGTTACAGATAATGGATGGATGGATGGATGGTATTTATATTATTTATTTATAATTTAATCATACTGTTTACATGCATCATAATAAAATATTAAAAATGTATTATAGAAGTTTAAATAAAAAAAAAAAACTTTGACATTTCAAAAATCTACTGTTCATGCTAAACAGTTAGTCACTATTTAAGTTATAAAAATAATATAATTGGCACCTTAAATTACATGCATGACCCTGAAACTTATCAAATTGGTCTCAAACAGAAAGAAGTCAAATGGTGTAACCGGTTACACCATTTAACATTTCTATTTAAAAATCAAAATTCGCAGACATTATTATGGACAACTATGTACACTCTTGAACTTTTTGTGAATATTCAAGCACAGTTTTTACATTAAATTCAAATTTTTATGATTATTATGATGTATCAATATTTTAAGGAAGTCACACCATTTGACATGTTACAAACCTTGACTCATAGCAGTTGGGGCTCCTTAAATGGTGGTTACACCACTTGATATTTCAAGTGTTTGATGTGACAGACTTTATTCCCCATATTAATTAAAACATTCAGAACAATGGGGCTTCATTACTTTTATATTTTATAGAAAACTTCTTATGCAAGATCATGCCAGATTATTTTTGAATTGATTTTGGAGAGAATTTCAAATTTTTTCAGCAACTGTTATTTATTTGGTTAATTTTTGTGGTTACACCATATTTACATTTTTACCGAAATTCTCTTAATACTCTCTCAAAATAAATCCAAAACTTTAAGATTAGGTTTTGATGAATATGATGTTTGAAAATTAAAGGTGGACTAAAGGTAGGTGGACCTCCAGGATGTGTTCCCGCGGTTACAGATAATGAATGAATGAATATTTTAAATTTTAAACAATTTTAAATGTATCTAACCCATATGTACACAAAAACATGAGCGTCATTGACCGAAGAACTACACTATTAATGGTATGATGAAGATAGGATCACGTTAGTGCTGGGCGATATTAGCACAAATCAATTTCATGGTTAATTGCGCATTTTACCATGATTACGATTAATGAGTGATTATTTAGTTTTTGTATTTGTGACCCTCATAGTTCAGTGACGAGGCTTGTACTGTAAATATGCTCCAGTATTAAAGCTGGGATATTTTTTCTAATGTTGCTGGGAGCTTGTTCCTCTCTTGTTTTTTTGAGCACTGTTCATGTGTGTTTGTGCTCTGTTTACATTTGATGACATACATTCAGTGTCATCTTAATTAAAATCAAAATAGAACACATCCAAAACTCAGACGCTGTGTTTTTCTTTGGTATGAGCTTCTCAAGTTGCTCAGTCTGCCTCAGCATTTAGGTTCTCCTCCATGTTTCTTCCATGTGGCAGATAGGAGCAGGATTACGTGACTACAGCATGGTAGTGTGGTTTTAAAAAGACAGTACATGGAAACATAAAAAAAAGTAAAAAAAAATATATATATATAATAAATATAGACAATCTGTCAATTAGAATTGATTATTTGCCCAGCCCTAGATCATGTTAAGGATGATTCATGCAAAAATTATAATCATATATAAAGGTTCATACGCCACTGTGTTTACAAAGATGCAACAGTAAATATTTGGTGGTAGCACTGTTGTGCTATTATATAACTCCCCTGTTTTGACTGTGTAAGTTATTCCTAATATCTGTAGCATGCATGAGACCTAAACAGTCCAGATGTACTTTGAGTCTCAACAGATAGAGGTGCTGGAAAGTTAACAGGAATGTTCATTCAAAATGTCAATTGGGTTGGTGTAATCAGTTTTGAAATGCAAGACTCATTCCAGATGTGTCTTTCTCTGCATTCTTTGTTTTGCATCCTGCTTTGTGTATTTACATTAGCACAGGGAGTATGTAGACTGGGTGGAGTTCTATGAAGTTTCCTCCTCAGGGTGAATACGGTCATCCCTCTCCCAAAAACTCAAAGATGTGTGACCCTTGAAAAGTCAGCCAAGCTGGAAATTGCATAACAGCTGATAAAAAATATATTAGGTTTTTCGAAGAACTCTATTATCAGAGAGGAAATAAGAAGAGTCAGAACAACTACAATCCGAGGATTGCTTGCTAAATCAAAAAATAACATTATCCAAATCAAAAAGAAGACTTTTTCCATTAACAGAAGCATTCAGAATGATTGAGGTCAACGGATTTCATATCCTTAGAATAGGAAAGTTTCTCTAGGATGCTAGTTTTGGCACAGTTGTCAATTAAAAAAAAAGATGCACAAAGTAGTGGAGTTTGTGGGAAGGTTTTAGTTGTGGCTTTAATTTGCAATATTTTGAAAAATTAATATTTAGGTCTTTCAATGTAGTACTTTGAAAATTTAATTGCCCTAATATTCAGATATATACACATACTCATTCATCCTCTTCTTTACAAATGACCTTCCCAGTAGAGAGCTGCTCTCAGAGCAGTCCCGCATCCCTCCCTCACATCCTGTTTTTCACATTTGGTTGATAGACTCGAGAAGGAGGACCTCATGATCAGCTTGGTTGAAGCCCTTGTGTGAAAGGAAGGAAGCATTATGAGTGTGTTCATGTACAGAGTAAGACAGAGAGAGAAAGTGAGAGAGAATGTGTTTGTGTTCTTGGTTTTGATCATGTGCACAATGCAAACTCATTGCACCTAAAGTCTGAATTATATTGTTGTCATTGTTGTTGTCTGATGACAGGTGTCCAGATCATTGGGTTTCCTTCGATTGTATAAAGTCGATTATATTATACACTTTTAAGGCATAGCTAAATACCTCTTTCACCTTGTGGAGCCATATGCCTTTGCCTTACAATTTCTAATGGCATCATTATGATGCTACCTGGGCTTTTAAGCTATATCAGTGAATCATGTGTGCTGGAATCTAGCTGCAATATTGCACCCTTAAGCTGCAGAGAGTAGGTTCAATGGCCCTTTCAGATGACTACATTATCATGGTATTATTGTCAAATGCATATTCAATGAGCACATTTAACTATAGTTAACCTGCGTTTTTCTGCAGTGTTGACCTCTGATAATCAGAATGGTCATATAGCAGTTTGAATTTGTAAGACATATAAAAAAAAAACTCACTTATCAGGAGCAATGCCAATGAACCTAAGAAAATTAGGCAGTTAAAGAAATGTGCTGTTAATAAAAAAGCTAAATGCCTTGTTATTTATGAACAATAAGCTTAATAATTACTTAAATATTTGAAGCAACTAGAATTTAAATGTTCCTAATGCTGTTGTTTACACTCTTTTGATTGCTGTAATCATAAAGACGGTGCTGCTTTACTCCATGGAGGAAGTCTGCATTACCTGCATCAAAATTTGATGTGGTGACATAAGTTGTACATTTCAGGTGGCCATCCATGGTAATGACATGCTAAAGATGCTGATTTGCTGACAGCAAAGTCTCCAACTGATGTGCAATGCAACCATGCTGTGTTGCTCTATACTTGTGAATGACCAGGGATGTAAAATACATTGGTGTTGATGTTGAAGAAAATAAATAGTAGAAGAATAATGAAATCAGAAGAAACGCAAGGTAATTATGGGTTGGCATCAATGGTATATGGACAAACATGCTAATGCACATGGATTTATACTCTTTGGGCCCTAGGGCTAGTAAGGCACTTTACCAGCCACAGACCACCCCCCCTCACCCCCCATATCTTAGGCATGCTCCACTGGGATGGCAAATGTTTCAAAAGCGTAGATTAATTCCCTCCCAGTGAATGGGCCAGTGGGTCGTATTTTTTACTCTAAATGTCAGACCACTACTCTGGATCTCTCTCTGTTACATTTACAAGTTTTCCCTGTGACAAGTCAAAACAAGGCCACCCAGTCTAGACTGTATGTCTTTGAGATTCTTCATCAGCTTCTTGCTTTCACTTTCTTAGAAGCAATATGTCTGGCATTCAGTTTCAGGGGTGGCAGATTTAGTGCTATGGTTAAGGAGGGGCATGAGTACAAGAAGGACCTGCCCTCCACCCACATCATATTTCTTTTTCTGTCTCACCCCCTGTGGCATTGCCATAGCAACAGGATGCCGTGGTCAAGGCAACATGTTTATGTGAAGAGCAGGGTCAACATTAATGACACTCATGCTGTCATTGGATAAGATTAAGCATGCGGGTTTGGGTAAATGGAATATATCACTAAGTGTCAGGGAGGTAGCACTTATGTAAACAGGTCTGCAGATGAGTATCTGTTGTCGGTTTGGGAAGGGAGCAATACAGACAAAGTTCTACACTGAGCTTTTTGTAACTGTTCTCAAAGGATGTATTTGTGTGTACCACAGATAATGAATATATAACTGTTAATTATTTATTATTTATTCATTAGTTCATTTTCTGAAACTGCTTCAACCTGTTTAATATCATTGTGTTCAGAAACATTCAGTGCAGGGCAGGAACACACTTTGGACATGGCACTAGTCCATCACATTCCACAATCACACCTATTGCCACATGCATAATCAATAGTTTTTGGACTACTGGAGGACAACAGAGAAAAAAAAAGAAACTCACATAGATATACAGAGAATACATTAAACTCCTCAAAGATTAAATTTTCAAACTCAAAATATGTAATTTATTTATTAATCTTCTGCAACTGTGTCAGGGTGGTCAGGGTCAGTGTTGGTTTGGAGACAGGGTGCAAGACCATTGTAGGCCATTAGACACTCACCCAGTACATCACATTCACACCTATAGACAATTTTGCACGGCCAGTCCACCTACTGACGTGTTTTTGAACTGTGGGAGGAACCTGAACACAAGAAACACAGCTTAAATACAGCTTAAGATATCTGCTTAAAAATATTACAATATCATTTTCTGTCTATAGTCCTGAAATGCACATTTATTTTTTTGATTGTCATACCAGTCCTCTAAACTATGCTGACAATTTTATGTGATGATCGTAAGTACTTGGATGCTATAAAAAATGACTGACCTTAATATGGAGGCTGTATTTACTGGAAATCTTTGTTTCACTGTTGACTGTTGAATGTGACTTTTGACACTGTTATTGAGTTTGTTGGCTGCATTTTCCGTGTAGCTCCAGCACTAAACTAAACAAAGCTGTATGTTTGATTCTTCCTTTAAACTTGACCTTTTAAGTTGTTTAGAGATTCTAAATGTAAAGACTGTCATATATTTTTAAAACCTAAACCTTGCTGCAATGTCCACCTTTTATAGTTCATATTCCTTCAAGTCTTATAGAAGAACCTGAACACTTTAAACATTGTCACAAGTAAGCAGCACTTTTAATCATTTCTCTTCTGCAAGTTTAACTATCACAGACTAAACTTTCCTCTATTGTAACCATCTATTTTTCCATTAAGAGAGTAATGAATAACTCTTCGAATCTGGATAGTGTGCTGTCTCACTATGGTCACACAGCCCCAAGAAGGAAAATGATGAATAGCATCTGCCTCTTTCTCTCATTTTCTCTCTCACTGCCATCTTCCAGTAGCACCTGGGCATCTCTGTTTATGGCCCATTGGAGAGTGTGCACCGTAAATCTCTCATGGTTGATCAGAGCGCACAAGATTGAACCTAATCTTTCTTCTTAGGTCATTTCAGGTAAAGGTGTCTACTCCTACAGATTTTACCAAAAAAAAATATTGGTTTCTGTGCTAATAAGATAACTTTTGTCCTCTTAGAAGGAGACAAGTGGGTGTCTTAAGCATGGGTTTGGGGTTTTAAGTGTTTCTTATAATGAAGCATAAACACCAATCACCACCTTCTGGGGCATGCTTCATGGAGCATTAGTGACCTCCTTAAGTCGGGGTATCTGCATGTAGAAGCTGTTTACACTATTGTATCCTAAACTGACTCCATAACAACACAACCATGGACATTGAAACCAGGTCATAGATAATCTCTGTTCTCAAAGCCTTTGGCTAGTAATAACATGGTGAATCTAATCTCAAACTGATGTTACGCCATGCACATCACAGATAGTCCTCCATTACCGGTTTCTGATCATAGAGCAGTGTACCCTGATAGTTACATGATGAATAAGATTGACCGGAGAGGACTTACACTGTTGTACTCTAATGCAAGCACACAGATTATCCTTTTAATTGGTAATAATGCAGTGTTACTATTTAACACCCAAAGCTTCAGAATAAGCCTCAACACCAACTGCTTAGCCTAATTAATGAGTCCCCAAATTAATTACCTAAGTGCTTCTCCTGTGGGGGGGGGCATATGTCAATAAATCAGATTAAAAGAGGCCAGAGGACAAACTTTTAACAAACCTCTAACATTAATAGATGAGGGGTGAGGGAGGAAGAGAGGAAGCCAGAATAAAGAGAAGGAAATAAAAGTGTGATAAAAGCAGTAGGTGAAATGTGAGAGAAAATGAGAACTGTTCTCTGGACAAAAGACCAAGAGCTGAGAAGAAAGACAAGGGAAAGTAGAGCAAAAGAAAAGGCAAAAAGAGAAAAAAACTATGACAGAAGCCAAGACTAAAAGACCAGAAGGGAATGAGCATGTCCTGAGTAGGGCAGTGTGAAAGAGGACTACAGAGGAAAGAAGAGCATTGAGAAGATGAGGGTGGGCTGGCTGGGGGGGAGGCAGAGTGAGAAATAAGGAGTGAGGGTGTGAGACTGGCTTCAGCATGCAATAAAAAGAAACAGTATGTGGCATGAAGGGTGATATCAAAAACGTTGCGAGCTCCAGGGGGAGCTGATGAACAAAGCCACACCATAAACCCCTATTCACTCACTCTGAGATTAAGCAACATGACTCATCAGTATAAGCTGCTCTCCTAGCATGCAGACTTTATGCAGGCATAGGCTAGCAGTTGCCTTTTTTGGTTGATTTGGGAACACATGTTTTTACTCCAACTGTAACGTTGACTATTGGAAGTTAAGCCATAACACGGGTCTGGTTTTAAATGAAAAGGGCGTGTAATGTCAAGCAACTTTCACGTCTTATTCACAGAGTTGATTACGGGTTGCTTTGTGGAATTTCAAAGATATGTAATGTCACTAGTGAGGAAGACAGATTAAATAGTGTTGAATAATTGTTTGTATGCTATTATCATGTTTTGACCCTTATATTTTTATCAAACTTTCTTATTTCTCTTTGACTTGTAAAGTGTCATTGAGTGTCCTGAAAGGTGCTTATAAATAAAATACTATTATTATTATTATCATTATAATTACATAACCTAAGCAATTGTATTGCTTTTTTTCAGACACAGATTGGCTGTTACCAGTGTTAGTACAAAATTTTACAATTAAATAATTTATATAATATTTTTATTTTAACATACCATGCTCAAAGTACTGAATAACTTTACTTATCCATCATTAATATTTTCATATTGTTAGTAATGTTATAAGAGGATTCATTTACCTCACTTTGTTTTGCTCCAGCCCTACTGCGACCCTAAACTGAATGAACAGTTAAAGACAATGACTGAATGAATGTTTTGTACCCGTATGAGCATGTTGTAGTATTATAGCATATTATATTAAATGAAATTTGTTTGTTTGTAATAACACTACTAACCAGAGCTGTTTTATCAGGTTTTATTCAACCATTTCAGGTGATGGGAGTGAGGGTTGTAGTTCTAAATCTTGAAATCAAAAATTAAAGATGTGTTTGTTTCATTGGAGTGTTGCAACCATGTAGCATGGATATAGACTGTACCGCTACACTTAGACATATCCAGATGTATTTGGCTTTTCCATTCTGTGTTGGAAGATCACCTGGACTGTTCTGCTTTTGGACACCCATCAGATGTCTGCAGTTCAGGAAACAGTTGTGTTCTGACAGTGGAAAAGGTTCTATTAAGGTCATGCTGTTGCAGTAATGACGTTAGCAGAATAGTGGCAGCTGTGTGTACAAGTAGATGTCACTCATCATTTGCTAATAATGCAGATTTTATATTAATGCTGAGCAGACTCTGTTTCCACATGTCAGCATTTGTGGTACAGCCTCTTTCCTACCCCAGTCCCCCAGCCCTGGACCCACTGGCTTGTTTTTTTTCTGTTTTTCTCACTTATATTTTCTTGCTCACGTTTGCTCCTGCTGCAAATTGAAAGCTGTCAAATTAAATAAGAGGTCATGCTGAGTCGAGAACATATTCGCTTAGATTGTTTTTCCGTTTGAAACAGGTATATTTGTTAATCAAACCACAATGTGAAAACCCCTACATACCATATTCAGTGCTATCAGAGACAAAAAACCCCACTATTTTTGGAAAGAAAAGTCCCTGCTGTTAATCTCTTATAACATTCCTAACCCAACTCTTTCTCCATTACATCACAGGATGAGAAATGATATATAGTGCTAATTATCTGCTAGTAACAGGCAATAATGATCGTAATGGCTCAGTAGTCATTAGGTTCACAATAGATATCAAGCTAAAGTTTCTGATCTTTTAGTGACAGCAAAATGATCAATTATTTCCAATTAGTTTCACTCAGAGATGACAGAGGCATGCTCTTTCCGAGTCCGTCTGGTACTCTGATCTCTATCTACTCTGACGACAGAGGAATAGAGAGATCATGAGTGATGGATTTAGGATATGAGTATTGTGCGGTCTGTGTGTAAATGGACTGAAGATGAGTGCTGCTAACCATTTTAGCGTTTTACTGACATTGATGGAATGGACCAGAAGAAGGATATGAGTGGAGTGGAGAAGATGTACAAACACTCTGGACAATCTGAACAGCTATGTTAAAAAAAGCATATGATTCTGAATTGAATTATCTCAACACAGATGGAAGGAACAAGTAGAGAGATATAGAAATGGCATAATGAGACATAATCTGTGTGTTAACAGGTGATGTGGGGGTTGCTCTGCATCTGTCACTGCTATCTACCCAAAGCTGCCATGCTCTCCGCTTACCAGTTTCTCTATCCACAACTTTTTTTTTTCTTTTTGCCCACTCACACCATCTGGCTGACATTTATTAGACATGAAGTCTCAGCAGTGTGTAGAAGCGCACTGCATTTTTCAACATTCATTCAAGATGCACTTTTACATTCACAGCTATTTAAGGACATGAGCGTCTCCTTGTAAGAAATATTATTATTATTATTATTATTATTTCAAGATTCAGCATGTGGTTATAAGACCTTTAATGATGTTTATGTATCACAAATAGTGATTGTTTTATTTTTTATTAGGCTTCAGCAAACAATTTCAGTGTCCTTTTGGGTGTAGTATATGAAAAGAAAACACTGTGATGTTGATGTTTGAATTGTGCACTGAAGATCAGATACAATGGATTATCAGCTCTGCTTCACTGATGACCTGGAAAAGCAATTATTGCAAAAACTGCTTTAGTGCATATCATTGGTCTGAAAGTTCCCTAGTGTCTCCTCCCATCACAATTCCCAAGACAACAGTTGCATGGTAGGGATTGCTTCCATTTATTTTTTTCCCAACTCTTTTTCCCCACCCGTCTCTCTCTATCTCTACTAAACAATAAAAATTTAAACATGTCCAGTGGGTTCCCATTAAGCTCTTTGGGGCCTATAGAGGTACATGAATAATTAAAAACACTAGTGGCTCCAGAAGAAGTCAATTTATGCTGACATAGTCTTATCTTAGACAGAGTTAATTCCAGAATAACATTCATGAAGAATGGCACTTCTTAATTCAAAGGTCTCATCTAAAATGTAGAAATAAAGCAAAAATACATTAAAGGCATACATCTAAATATTTGAAGTGATATTCTTTAGAGCAAATATGAAACTAGTGCTAGTTTAAAAAGTAAGATAAACATAGCTGGGTTTGCACAATTTCAAAACAATGTCTGTAATACTACAAAACTTTAAACAGCAGTAAAGAATATGCCTTATTATTTATATTTACTCAATTAGACACACACACACATATATGTATGTATATATATATATATATATATATATATATATATATATAATATGTCTAACCCCTGTGTGTATGTATATATATATATATTTATACACACACAGGGGTTAGACAATAAAACTGAAACACCTGTCATTTTAGTGTGGGAGGTTTCATGGCTAAATTGGAGCAGCCTGGTGGCCAATCTTCATTAATTGCACATTGCACCAGTAAGACCATGTGCATCCAATGGTTCAAACATTGTATCCTGAAGGTGGTGCCGTGTATCAGGACGACAATGCACCAATACACACAGCAAGACTGGTGAAAGATTGGTTTGATGAACATGAAAGTGAAGTTGAACATCTCCCATGGCCTGCACAGTCACCAGATCTAAATATTATTGAGTCACTTTCGGGTGTTTTGGAGGAGCGTGTCAGGAAATGTTTTCCTCCACCAGCATCATGTAGTGATCTGGCCACTATCCTGCAAGAAGAATGGCTTAAAATCCCTCTGACCACTGTGCAGGACTTGTATATGTCATTCCCAAGACGAATTGACGCTGTATTGGCCGCAAAAAGGAGGCCCTACACCATACTAATAAATTATTGTGGTCTAAAACCAGGTTCAGTTTCATTGTCCAACCCCTGTATATATATAAGCAAAACTAAAACTCACTGGCAAAAATGACAAATCAGTGATTTTACAAAGGCATTTTTTATCCTTATATATAAAGGACAGCAATCTATTTTATGAGCTCTGCACATCTGTGAAGACTCTAAGCACTGGACCACTGCAGTTGAAACTGGATTGACTTTGTCACTATAGAGAGCAAATGTCCACTGCTCTAAAGCCCACAGATTTATAACCCTGTAGTCCACATTAGGCACAAGGCAAGTTTGCCTTAATCTCGTGTTCAGTTGCTGTAGAGTATTCAGATTGTTTCAAGCATTTCCATGAAGATTATACCAACTGTGTTTTTACAGTCAAACATTTGGGGCACCTTAGCCCCTAGCAGAAGAGGCTTCCACAACTAGTTTCATACAGTGAGGTTTACTAAGGTCTGATTCAAAATTTCACTTCAAAATGACTTGTGACACTTTGAAAAGAAACAGTTTTGCAGCACCCTCTAGTGGTGGTTTCAGATGTAGCAAGAGCGTCATGTTTTTCTAAATCCTCAAATCTCTCTCTCTCTCTCTCTCTCTCTCTCTCTCTCTCTCTCTCTCTCTCTCTCTCTCTCTCTCTCTCTCTTCTCTTTCAGACCTAATGTTAGGGGCAGAGATGGACCTGCAGCTGGTGGAGAACAGTGTAGTTGCTGTGGAAAACCTTCTAAAAACTTGGCTGCATGATCAATCCGGAGAAAGGGAACATCTTCAGCTGCTCTTACCTGCACCTGGACAAATGCCCCATGGTCCAAAAACCAACCCTGTTCCGAGGCCTAATTCTGGTATTTACATTACACACACAAGTGTACACCATCTTACACTAAGATGCTGTCTTTATGATTTTGGAAAAACTGACATACAGAATGTGTATGTAGGCAACAAGTATATAAATTTAGTATTCACTTCATGATATGTACCCAGCGGCACGGTGGTGCAGCAGGTAGTGTCGCAGTCACACAGCTCCAGGGGCCTGGAGGTTGTGGGTTCGATTCCCGCTCCGGGTGACTGTCTGTGAGGAGTTGGTGTGTTCTCCCCGTGTCCGTGTGGGTTTCCTCCGGGTGCTCCGGTTTCCTCCCACAGTCCAAAAACACACGTTGCAGGTGGATTGGCGACTCGAAAAGTGTCCGTAGGTGTGAGTGTGTGAGTGAATGTGTGTGTGTCTGTGTTGCCCTGTGAAGGACTGGCGTCCCCTCCAGGGTGTATTCCCGCCTTGCGCCCAGTGATTCCAGGTAGGCTCTGGACCCCCCGCGACCCTAAAATTGGATAAGCGGTTACAGATAATGGATGGATGGATGGATATGTACCCAAGCAGGGAACTGAACACTAGTCATAGTTCTTACTGATCTTACTGTAAGATGTGTCAGTTCTTACTGATAGGTGCTTTGCCAGAGCAGTGACTCAAACCCTATTCTTCTGTGTAGAAGGTAGAGGCTTTGCCACAAAACTTGTTATTGTATTATTATAATTATTATTTAGTATGATAATTGATAGTTATTTTATTGGTAAATAAAATTGTTACAATCATATTGCCACTTTATATCACACTCTTTGCCAATCTGTAAAATACAACCCAAATGTGTATTTTTGTAGTGTGTATTAAGTGTGACATGCAGGAAAGACTTGTGAGTCCTGCCCTTCTCCCTGGCACACCTGACCTTGGAGCCAAAACTGAGAGTGTCCGGGACTTCCAGCCCCAGAACAAGAAACTGTCCAGTCAGAGTCCTCCACCACAGCAACTACGAGTTATCAAGTATGGTTTTCCTTCAATTAAACTGGATTCCTTTCTTTATTTCAAAGCTTAATGATGACAGATCAGCTTGAGACAACGAAATAGTCATATACCAATCCCAACTCCTGGAATGTTGGGATGCTCTGCAAAATGTAAATAAAAGCAAAATCCAAAAATCTGCAAATCAACAAAACGCTGTATTTAAAATATTTATTTGATAATTGGTACAAAGACAATATATTAGTCAAACTCAAACCAAGCTTATAAAATTTTTTGCCTTTATTAACACATGGCAGAAGATAAAAATGTTCTTATGTATAATCACTGATCACTGATTTGTCATTTTTTGTGTCCTGATCAAGGCCTGAGCAGGCCACAACTCACTGGAAAAATGACAAATCAGTGATTTTACAAAGGCACTTTTTATTTATATATTCGTTCGTTCATTCATTCATTTTAGACAGTGCTGGGTTATATCTTTTGCTCAGGGACATATTTTATTTTTTACCTATGAATGCTTAAGGCTTTTTTGAGTTGGCTTTTACCTATGCCCTTGGACAACCTACCTTTTTACTTTACCTGCAACACTTCTTTGTTTTTGCTTTTTTTCTATGTGTGCAAAAAAATGTGGTTAATTGACAACGAGTCAGTGCCTTAACTGGGTTTAGAAGAAGCATCTTAGAGAGGCTGAATATTTCATAAGTAAAGATTCTGAGGTGTTCACCATTGTGATAGGCTGTTTGGGCAAATAATGCAACAATTCAAGAATCTCAGCTTAAAACAGTAAAGAACTGGGATATTCATAATCTATGATACACTATCATTAAAGGTTTCAGAGAGTCCTGAGAAATCCATAAATCCAAGGCATAAGGTGAAAAAACTATATTGGCTTGCTATGATCTTCAGGCCCTCAGATGGCACTGCATTAAAAACAAACCCATTTCTGTAGTTCACAATACTGAATGAGCTCAGAAACACTTCCAAAGATTGGTGCCTATGAACACTGTTTCTCATTCAAATTAAACGAGGTCATTTAACATGGACTGAGGTAAAGTAGGAAAGTGTCCTTTGATGTGACAAATCAAAATGTTCAATTATTTATGGAAATTACAGATGCCTTCAGGTTTCAGTCCTTCAGGCTGTAGAGGTGAGGAGCCATCTGTCTGTGATACTATGGGGGCGTATTATTGAATATGGCTTGGTTGACTTGCCCATCTGTGAAGGCACTGTTAATTCAGAATAGTATAAACAAGTTTTGGAGCATTGTGCTGCCATCCAGACAAAAATGTCATTTTTGGGAGGCCGTGATTATTTCACTAAGACAAGGTCAGTCAAGATTCTGCATGGATTACAACAGCATGGCTCCTTAGTAAAAGAGTCTGGGTGCTAAATTAATCCAGACATGACACCCATAGAAAAACACTATAATGGAAACCCCAAGGTGTGGAGTAGTTGAAATCCAGTAACAAGCAAAAATTACAGCAGCTGGTCTCCTCAGTTCTCAAATGTTTACAGTGTTGTTAATAGAGGAGGTGATGTAACACAGTGGTAAACATGTCTGTACCAACTTTTTTTGGTGCAAGTTGCTCGCATTGAATTAAAATGGGCAAATAATTTTCAATAAACTTTCAACATTTAAAATTAAATACAGGGTTTAAATAATGAGAAAATCACTGCATTTTGTTTTTGTTGACACATTTCAGTGGCCCAACATTGACACTCAGCTTTGAATAGAAGAAACATGCAGCATGTAGACAAATAGCAATAGGGTTTTATTTACTCTGTAACTTAAAATAACCTCTTAAAGGCCTACTTTATGTAGAAAACTAAAATATTAAGTAATATAATATGGCAGGCGGCACGGTGGTGCAGCAGGTAGTGTCGCAGTCACACAGCTCCAGGGACCTGGAGGTTGTGGGTTCGATTCCCGCTCCGGGTGAGTGTCTGTGAGGAGTTGGTGTGTTCTCCCCGTGTCTGCGTGGGTTTCCTCCGGGGGCTCCAGTTTCCTCCCACAGTCCAAAAACACACATCGGTAGGTGGATTGGTGACTCGAAGGTGTCCAATGTGAATGTGTGTGTGTTTTGCCCTGTGAAGGACTGGCGCCCCCTCCAGAGTGTATTCCCGCCTTGCGCCCAATGATTCCAGGTAGGCTCTGGACCCACCGTGACCCTGAATTGGATAAAGCGGTTACAGATAATGAATGAATGAATGAGTATAATACGGCTTAAGTGTAATCTTTGCTGTAACTGAAACTATCAACTTTGTTTCTGATACCTACCCGTTATGAAATTATTCCATGTGTAAAACATATGTTATGTTTTACCCGACTATGGCTTATGCCCTGCTCTTTAAGCATAGCATTTATGCTCACAGTGATGCAGGTTTTAAGGGAATGTATTTCATGAAGCTAATGTTACACAAAAAAGGGTTGTATGGAAAAAGTGATCACAAGAAAGAAACTGAAAAACAGAGGTAGAGAGTCAGATAGAGAGACAGTGAGAAACTGAATTGGATTATGCAAAAAGGCCATCAGTGTCATGCTGAACATGGGTATGAGTCATGTTCTAATGTTGTGTGGAAGAACTAAACAGAGGCTTCAGTGTGTGAGGTATTAAGCACACACACACAGACAGATACACTGCCTTACATTGTGGTGACTTTGTGTTTTGCATACATTTTGCATACACATGAGGTCATTGATCTCAGGGAGTTTTTGGAGAGAGAGTGAGAGCATTCTTACCTTGTCATTGTAAAATGAATCAAAAAGTTCCTTATCGTTTTGTCTCATTCCCATTTTATCTGTCTTCTCAGTTTACTCTCACTCTCTTGTTTTTGCCTGCCTGATTAATCTTCAGAGATCAGCTTTACAGAGTTCCTTCAGTCGCTGGAACTCTTTTTTTATTCATTTTTGTTGGAAATGAAAGTTAAAGCAATAATCCAGTTTGCCGTTGTCCCCTTATTTCAGTATAATCAATTTGATTATACTGACATGCTTTTCATTTAAGTCATTTTCCAGCAAATGTCCTGCTCTTAGGTGCCTGTAACATATTTTTCACAAGATATTTCTAAAAGAAAGATAAAGAGATTCTGTAAAGGTAATCCCACTGCATTAGAAAGGAAATCAAAGGAAAAATATGAAATAACGAGAATCCTAAAACTGGTATTGTAAAAACTAACACCTGCATACACACACACACAACATCCTGGTGCAAGTTGGTTAATTGGAAGTAAGAGGACTTTTTTACAGTTGATTGAGAACCAAACAATTGTGTGGCTGTTTTTTTGTTTTGTTTATTTCAGAACTCTCCGAGCAGATGGAGTATGTCAGTCTGTGCTGTACGGCCTTCCATTGATCGTCAGACCTACGACTTGCTGGCAGCTGGACTGGGATGAGATGGAAAGCAATCACCAGACCTTTCATGCTCTTTGCCACATACTCAGAGTCAGTTGAGAATGATGTTTCTTTTTTCTCTTGACAATAAGCATTCATTTTTGTGATAAAGGTGTAAATAGATGAAATATTATGAGGAATTTTGAAATGTTGCTTAGGACTTATGCTTGGTTTTCATGTTACAAGGTTTTTTGATATATTTGGATATATCTTGAATGTTGAATTGTTGAACTGGTGTGTCTTCAGAACCGTGACTGGATTCTCTTGGTGCGTTTGGAGCCTGAGTTTGGCTCTGGGTCCCATGTGTTTTCCTACTATGTACTTCAGTCATCTGGCTCACTCTCGCTGTTACTAAAACCTGTCCTCACACGAGAACTAATGCTGCCTTGCAGTCTGCCCATGTCAAATGAGGATCCACCACTCAACTCACTGACTATGGTGGAGGTATTCTCTCACTTTTTTTACACACAGAGATCTGTTCCAAGGCAACGTGGTCACTGCATTTTTTTAAGTGTTTATATCAATGCATGATTTATTCATTACAGTAGATTTTTAAGTCTGCAGTAGATTTTATTTTTAGGCTCCATTTTTTTAAATTGCATTTTTAAATTTGTCATTTTTCTTCACATCAGAGAGGGCCTTGGACAAATATAAGCATATTGCACAAGAGTGTAACCTACATGTAATGTCAGTAGGTCATGGGATAAATGTGTGGTTCTAAAGTACAAATATAAACACATATACAAATTAGTTGGCCAGCTATGAATTTTCAGTTACTTAAATTAGCAACATTCTGTTTCTCACTGATCTCAATCTTTCAATGCAGCATGCACCTTACTGGAGTTTATCATAGTCTCACTTTTTTCATTTGCATATTAGTATCTGCAGAGCTTAGTCATCTGCAAATCCTGTATTCTGCAACAGGAACCAAATGACAGCACTACTGGTAAATTTGCAAGCATCAAGCCCTGATATTTTATTTTGCTGCCCTTGTTTTTGTGCATGTGAACAGTACTATACAAATTAATTTTTTCATTATTAATTATTTTTGTTAATGTTTTTTTTTTCTCTGTCACTCAGAAGTGCCTGGAGCAGTTGGAGGAGGACCCTGTGTTTAATCCTCTGTGCACGCTTTCTAAACTCTACCCGTATCTAAAGATGAGAGGTATGCTTTCTCGCCCTTATGGAGCCCAAACTCACAACCAGGGACGAGGCCAGCGCAGAAATATCAACCGCCCAGCAGAGGGCTCCACAACACGACAGGTCAGACACTACAGCAGCCATGCTGTATTACATATTTCTTGATTCCCTGCTTTCTAAGTTCTTGCCTTCCAGCAAGGAAAGCAAAAACAATATCAGGGAATGTGAATAAGTTCTCAGGACAGGGACCTAGAAAAACCTGACTTGAACTTACTGAGAGCACTCTAAAAGTTTGGATTAACATGCTGAACCCAGCTAGTATGTTTTATGAAAAAAAAGCATAATTCAGTTGTCAGCTGAAGCATCAGACTGGGCATGCTTTTAACAGGCAACATTTTAGAATTTTGTGACTTAAAGTAATGCTTAAATAAAGTGCCTGGTTTTGTGGAGCTCTAGATTCCCTTATCAGCAAAAATGTCGCCTGCACACACATAAAAATGCAAATAGGTAGTGCTAAATATTTTACAAGGACAGTACAAAGATCTTGACTACAAAGAAGCTCTGTGTAGCTGTGTCTTTATTAAACACAAAAGATGGAATAAGGAAGCATTGTCTAACGCTGACAAACCCTGAGCTGAACTGTAAACACCCACACATGACAGGACATAGAAATTAAGAGAATTGTAGAGAAATGTTGAATGTTAAATATGGACCTTTCCACAGATATGCTACAGATGACCAACTGATTCACAGCCAAAATTATTACACCAATGTTGTCACTTATCTGGATCATAGTAGATTTATTAAGAATTCAGTGCAAATGCACACCTTATGTCATAAACAGTAGGAGGCAAAAGGGAAAACAAAAGTAGAAAATGTTTATATTTAGTCGTTGGTGCTTCTGTTTTTATTTGCTTTTCTATCTTTAAGTTTTTTTTATTTTATTTTATTACTACTACTAAGAAAACAAAAGAATTTTATTGTACACAAAAAATTGTTCTTTAGAGGTGTATACGGTATTATGCACTCACACTCACTTGTACACACTCTCTCTCTCTCTCTCTCTCTCTCTCTCTGACTCCAGCAGGGACGTGTGAGAGCTACAGTGGCCCCTCTTGTCTCTGCCCCCCAGGCTAAGATGTCTCGCCCCCCTCTGACCCTGAGCCACTCCCATGCTCACACCCACACGCTCTGCCTGCTGGACAGTGATGCTCACCAATGATGACATGAGAGAGACAGGAAGAGTGCTAAACTGCAATATCTGTGGGTAACCAGTATGCAAAACTCTTTCACATGAATGAGAATGTTTTTGGTAAGACTATCTTTAGACAAGCTAAAGTGGTCTATATAAGCACAAACTGATGAACGCACACTGCATCACAGACACACCCGTGTAGATTTATTTACAGGTCGGAAACAAGTTTAAAGTTCAGGGCCTTTTTTTAAACATGCAGAATAGATCTCTGTTCGTCATTAAATATGTTTCTTCCCAGGTTCCTTGATATGTTTTGTTAAATGATGATGAGATGGTGGGCTAGGGAGATTTACAGCTGTTTAAAAGGCATTTAAAAATAGAGACACGTTAAAAAGAGACATGATAAATTTAATATTAAATCACAATGACAAAAATAAATATATTAACTGTTTAATATAATTCCTATTTACCACAGCAATCTTCAGTTCAGATCATTAGTCTGTATAAGTCTCGTATGTTTACTGTTGGTCAGTGCAACATGGCAGCCTTAAAATGGAGCACACACCAACTGTTTATATTGTTCCACAGCTGTAAGGCATTACAGAGCAGATAAAACGCCTCATTCTTTCCCAAAAGACTCCAAAAACAGCATTACACTCTGTTAACTTAACGCCCATATTTCAGATGGCCAGAACCCATAAACCAAAACAGTTTTGTTTCTCAAAGCCTACAATTAGAAACAGTTCTCACAGTGCTTAATTAGTATGATTTCACATTCAGGACTTTACTACTGGCCTGTTTTCTTTAACAGTGACTTGACCACATCTGGGGAATTCTCAGAGATCCAGGCTGAAATGCTGAGGCAAGAAAATAAGTAAATAGAACAACAAAAATGTAATGTAAAGACACAAAGAAATAGAAAAGCTGCTTTAGAGAGCTAGAGAAAGAGTACAAGACAGAGTGCAGCTCTTTTCAGTGTGCTTTCTAACTGAAAGAGTCTATCTTAGCGTGGTGTAGAAAGGAATATAAGAGAGCATATAAAGACGTAGAGCCATTGTAAGCCTGTACAACGGGCCTGAAAGAAACACACTGTACTCAGCTGATGAGAGATTCAGAACAAGGCCCCAATGAGAGAAAGCGAAAAAGAGAAAAAGAGAGTGCTCTGTTCGGTACTGGGGTAATGAAGCCTGGCTTTGGAGGCTTTGTTATAGGACTTAAGACATTCATGAGAGGAAAAAGAGTTCAGAAACAGAAGTAAGGTCAGAGGCATAGTGTTACTCAATGGCGATCTATGACCAAGGCTCATCAGAGTTGCTTCCTTCAGATTTCTGCCATTCCTCCCACCTAGCTCTGCCCACACTATGGCGTTATGACATCATTTTGGGGTCAGATATTAAGTAAACTCAGTCGAAATCAAACAACTTTTTAAAAGCTGTTACGTCAAAGGCAGTTTGTTCATTAATGGTTTTGTAGTATTCCAGTATTTCTCAGTACTGAGTTCCCGTTACAGAAATATATATATTTAATTATTTATTTTTTTATGAGGCATTATTTTAATTGTGTTAGGTAAAAGTAAAATGTAACTAATGGCCTGAGCATGTGTTCTCTCCTGGGCCATATTGGCTGCTGGACTGTAACGTCTGTGCTGTGTTATTTAAAACCCCAGTCAAACTCAACAGCAGCATTATTCCCACTGAAATGATTTCTCTCAAAGATAAAGACAATGTTTGTGGCCTACTGGACCAAAAGCAGGACATATTGAACAAGTTTACCATTTTATAATATTGACTGCACAGTTCATATATGTCACTGTAAATGTATCATTGCAGATGATACCAGTGTTTAAAACTGAGGGAAATTCATTTGTGTTGATTCACTTTATTGTTACTCAATGTTTTGTGTCTGTCTACAGAATAAAAATAGATGAAAGATAGAAGTTTTTGTTCATTTTCACACTGAGTTTTCCCAGTATCATCGCCAAGGAACTTTGTGTCATAACAGCTATCATCTGTGTTAAAAACAGACCTAATCTGGCCAGGACCAGAAAGACTGATGCTGTTTCCATAAAGAGGTATGATTTGACTCTGGCAGCAGAATTGTTTTTTAAGAAATATATTTTTCAAAAGGATATATCCTATTAGCACAACTAAAACCACAATGATAGACACATATACATTTTCTGAGTTCTAAGTGACTGGTATGTTCAATCACATGCAGTGTCAAGTGACTCATTTTCGACACCCAGACTACATGTAGCCAAGTGGCTGTGGATTTGTTTTTCCTCAAGAAACTAAGCCAGCAGCTTCAGTTTTGTGCCTGTCGGTCATGCTGTTTATTGTGAGACATAAAGCTTTCTCCAGTCTTACTTTAGTTATCTTTATTGTTTGACATCTGCTGAAAACAATGAAAGCTAGTCCAAAAAATGAAGTAGTTTAATATGCAAAAGACAAAATATGACTATGGTCAGAGCTTTTTCAGGTAACAGCTGTACTTCTGCTCTGCTATTCAGAGAGCAACGACACAGTTCTGTTTTCCCCCAGTTATCCAAGCATAGAGATGGGGGTGGAATGAAAACAGAAACGGAACATTCTAGGAAAGGGGAAGTCATGCAAGATGAGAAATACCTCCCAAGTGTAATCCTTTTTATAGTCCGCAAAAATACGAAAATCGGGACCAGTGAAAATGCTACCAGTTATTTAACATTATTTTACGCTTTTGTGATTATGCATGAATTTTTTTTTGTCCAGCTCACTTGTGCTCTGCAAAGGTGTAATTTCACAGTGAATGTTGTGGGGTGGTATCTGATGTGCATTGGCCTCAAACGATCAGCCCTGTAACCATTTGAATAATGTTTTCTTGTGAAGAGGAATTCATAAGCCTCTGCTATTACACTACGTCAGGAACCTGTGCATATTAATAGATTCAGACTTGCTTCATGAGCAATATGAAAAACAAAATATAGATTTCAGAGGAGTTCAGTCATGACCCAAGATATTTAAATTCTACTTCATGCTTTTGACACTTAAGCACATTTGTCTTTGAACCACTTTTTTGTTTGTTTGCTTTTACATTTTAATCAATTGCACTTTGTTTATATTTGGCACTGCATCACATCTTGGATACACACAAACAATTCTTCAATTTGAATGGAATTGCCATGCTTTATTTCTAAACTATTTAGTGTATTTCATATGTTTTTTCCTGTGTAGTTAAAGCTTACAGATTTGTGCATGTGTTTTTTTTTTTTGGGAGGGAATATCAGGAAGAAAAAATATATTACAATTTGTCAACGCAACTCAACAAATTTGTTTAGAGAATGTTTCTATGAATCTTTCAATGCCAGCAGCTTTGAATACAAATAAACATTTGTACCACCACTGCAAGCGTACACTAGAAACCGTTGCAGTTTATCATCCACAGCATAATCATGGAACAAAGATCTAGGTCAACATATAATTTCACATAATTGAATCTAAACCTCATTTAAAATGCTTGTGATAGTTAACAACAGTGTAAAGGTCAGGAAGTAACAGGTAGTGTCAGATGAACAGACAAAAACACTTCCTCATGAGACCAGGGCCACAGTATAATGACTGCTGTATATTTGAATTGTGCCTGGAGTTATATCTGCTCAAGTGACAGCTGTAAGTCACAAAGGGTTCAGCACATATGGGTTATCAATGGACAAAAATACGAGGTTATTACTGTGTCATTTCTGTTTTGGAAACATTTAGAGGAAGCAGTAAAATACATTGGTGCATTTATAAATGACTGGAGACTAAATTCAGGCAAGAATTTGGGTTCTTTCACTGATACCTTGAGCCAAATGTTTTTGTAGTCTTTTTCCAAGGAAAAACATTGGTGTGAAGGACACAGCACTGTCTGCATTTTAGCTTAAGAAAACTGTTTATTGAAAAAGTGAGGCACAATGTGATGAATAGATCAGATTCTGGCAGGGCAAGAGGGTGGCCATTTGGAGAAAAAAAATAGATCCCTTCAGACAGTGGAAGAAAGGGGCAAGGGTGGGAGTGAATGAAAGGAAAATAGCGAATGGGTGAATGAGAGAGAAAACAGGACAAGGAACAGCCTGTACCTTCAAACATAGCCAGGCAGACGTGGATTAATTTAGCCAACATTCAAGCAATGCTTGAAGTAAGGCTCTATTTTACACAGCTGGTTAATATTCACTAGGCATCAGGCAGTGTTTTATCTGTTCTGGCAGTCCTCAGCAGTGAGTTCGGCAGACTGAGTAAGGCAGTGAATAAGGGACAGTGAAAGAGGAAAAGAGCATTCAAGATAATTTCATGCCCTCTTTGATGAATCCCAAAGCAACAAACAAAACCAGAAGCCTAGATTTTCCTGGAAGTAAAAATAAATAAAAAGTACTTCCAAAAAATAAAAGCAGAAGATTAGCTTTCCTATTTATTGATTTATTATTATCATCAACAGTTTTCATCATTAACAGCACAGCTGTTTTTTTGGATGTTCTTCAACACACACATAGCAGTGGATTAGTAAATTGCTACATTTCTCAATACAATCTTAATACAAAACAAATGTAGATGTGTGCAACAGTTGTCCATATGATCTATGAACGCTGACCATCTTAATTGTCAGGCACTACAAGACAACAGGAACCTTCTAACCTTCTCTTGCCTTCCAGTTTTGGTTTCTGACATTTAAGTGCTTTGCAGTCTCTAAAATACAAGTCACAGACTCATTATGATTCACAGAAAGGAAAAGCATGGTCAAATAAGTGCAAAATTACAATATCATCTAGGATGAGAACATGTGGTCAACCCACCCTTGGGTAATGTGTTTTACAAGTCACATTTATGCAATTTTCTGAACAATCTGTAGTTCCATTGTGCACAGTACTGTAGTCCTTCATAGTGGAAAAGCCTTCCTTTTTCATTGTGTCACTGATCATTGACCACAGTCCATTATCAACGGTGCTAGATCCCTATGACACTACACTGCACACAGTCTTTTTTCAGGCATTTCTGAGGAAAGATCTTCAGATATTTCACTGGCATAAAACAGTGCTTGGCAAACAAACTACAAGAATGTTCACCTTACCTCTAGTTCATGTGTCAGAAATGAACTATTAGAGTGCATCTGGGCTGACAAGGCATGCAAACTTGAGTCAGATGTCACCCAAGTTGTCGTAAATGATGTCTGGCGTTCGCATAGCAGGGTGCCAAGCATCGGCAGGGGGTTTATGCTTTGACACCTTACTATAAATCTCTACCTGCTTTCCTACTTTTTTCCCACCACCCCATTCATTTCCAGTTAGTCCTCCACCACCCGAATGGTTACTGCTATTGCTATTGTTGTTATTCAAGTTAGCTTTACCTTGGGGCAGTGGAGGAGGATCTTTCTTGGGTAGAGCTACCTTACCCGGCTTAGGTGCAGTGATGGGCTTGGGACCTTTAGGCCTGGCCACAGCCTGGGGCGTTTTCTTTCCATAGGCAGGGACGCTATAGTCATCTGTACTAGGGTTATAAGGCACCTCATGCCCTTGAACTTCTTCAAGTCCTCTGGTTCTCCAGGGCTGGTTCTCAGGACGTGCCTCATCATACAGAGCGAATATAGGCTGGCCTAGTGGAGGACCTGCTCTTCCCTCAGGTTCATCATAGATGTGCTCTGTTGGGGTTCCTTCTGCAGGACGTCTGCCCCGTTGCTCAAGTCCCATTGCTCCTGTTCTTTGGGTTATGTCAAGAGTCACCCGGTCATAGATATCTGAATAGAACGGCTCAACTTTGATACCTGGATTACGGCCTCCCCCCTCATCTCCAACTGGACGTAACCGTGGGCTGGGGGTTGGAGTAGGTTTAATGCTGTCCACAGGGTCAGAATAAAGACAATCCCCAGGATTAGGTGGCAGACGAACAGAATCGGCTGGCTCAGAGTACAGATTAATTTGGTCCTCCAACATAGGTCCACTTTTTGGCCCACGAGGCATGGGAGACCGTGGTGGTGTGCTTGTAACAGGTGCTGGGGGCTCTGGTAAACAGCGGCCTTTTAAATTTTTGCCTTCCCCTTCCTTTCGTCCGATAACGCCATCTGCAGATCCGGGCTTGCTGCCACCAGAGTCTCCATCTGGCTCTCGATTATTTCCCTCAGCAATTGCGGCACGAATCTGCTGCATGGCAGGACAGTCACCATCAAATGATGGGCAGCTCTGGTGCCGCTCCTCAGCCTGGGCCTTCTGCTCCCGGATTGCGCTCTCCACAATCTGAAAGATCTCATTCCCCTGCTTTGTCTCAAACGTGAAGTTGCCTGGACCAGACTCACAGCGCCGCCCAGCCTCAAAGGAGAACATCACCTGCATAAGAAAGCAGAATAAGAGCAATGATGCTGGGACACTATGATTATGAGACTGAAGATGTCTTTTTGGATTTTTACACTGACATGTTTAAGTTTCTGATTTTGGTTTAACTTTATAAATGTGTTTTATACATGTGTAGATTAAAATTCATTTTTCTTTTCAAGTCTAAACAAACATCTTTAAACCCTTATGTTTCATGAAAGAATGATACCAGCACAAGACATTTCATCCAAATACTCAAGAGATATCATTAGCTTGATGCTTCAACGGTTATTTGCCACCTTAGCCCTGCCTCCCGCCCACTCTTGAGGGAGAGAGGAAGGCCAGCTTCCTGTACCAAAGCAGTTGCTATGGTAACAACAGGAAGCAGAGTTGGAAACAGCCGTGGCCTCAAGTTCCTGCTTGAAGTGTCAGTTTTAGCATAAGGGCAGCTGTCACTAAGAATGGAGGGTGAGAAGAGCTTTGAGATTATTTTAAGATCACAGCCCTTGGGGTGTTCATGCACATCATGAAGTCTCAGCATTGATCTGTATTGTTCTGTCATGTTTTGCAGTGGACAAACTATATCAAGCCTACATCAAAGGAACGAATGAAAATGAATAGCTGAAAGGTTTCACAACATTTAGTTTGGGAAACATCACCCAGGTAGCAGTGAATATATTTAACATAGCTTTTCAAATGTATTAAAACTCACCCTATCTCTGCCGTAGCGGCGCAAAAGTTTGTAGGGCCACACCAGTAAGTTCCTTTTAGTCTTAGGCTCCTTCAGTATCAGACTTTCTCCATCAGCTTTAAGCCAGTAATTACCCAACAGTCCACAGCGTTCGGATGCTTCTGTTCTCTGGACACTTACCCAGAATTCATTGACTATAAAACAAGAGCGAGAATTAAAAAGAATTAGGGAACATACAGCAGACACAGGACTATTAAATTTGGACAGAGTATTTTTGTCAGTGCCCTGAAATCCTTAAAAGTTAATCACATGAATCACATTTCTTAGGTTCCACTTTTTAGGAGTGCAATTTATAGTTTACCAATTACAAACTGCAGTCCATCTATTGCTCTGCATGATTTGTTAGCCACCTTTTTACATTTTTTTTTCAGTGGACACCCACAAAGCAGTTTTTTTGTTTGTTTGTGTGGTTGATTGGTTGGTGGATGATTCTCAGCACTGCAGTGACACTGACATGGTGGTGTGTTAGTGTGTATTGAACAAGTATGAGGGGATCAGACACAGCAGTGCTGCTGGAGTTTTTAAACACTGATTCCATTCACTGTCCACTCTGTTAGACACGCCTACCTCACTCGTCCACTTGTGGATGTAAAAGTTAGAGGCAGTAGCTCATCTGTTGCTGTACATTTTGTGTTGGTCGTCCTCTAGTGCTTCATCAGTGATCACTGGACGCTGCCCATAGGACACTGTTGGCTGAATATTTTTTGGATGGTGGACTATTCTCAGTAAAACTCCAGCAGTACTGCTGTGTTTGATCCACTTTAACCAGCACCACTCACACTAACACCACCACCAAGTCAGTGTCACTGCAGAGCTGAGATTGATCCACCACCAAAATCAGGCCTGCTCTGGGGTCGTCCTGACCATTGAAGAACAGTGTGAAAAGGGGCTAATAGGTATGCAGACCTACTGATGAACTACAGTCTGAAACTGAACTTCAAAATGGACAATAAATTTAGAAAATTAGAGTGTACAGATGTTTTAGCCAGGTATTGCAGCTCAATTACTTATAAGCTTAGCTTCATTCAATTACAGGTTATAGGATGTTAATCTGATGTTTCAGATTTTGATGCTCACAGGAACCTGACAGATATCCATGCTATTTCAGCATTCTGATGTGTTATGTGTATATCCAGGATGTTTATTTGAGTCTTTTGGGTCAGTGGAACAGTGCATTATTGTAGGCTGACCAAGCTTGGCATTGATACTCTAGCTTATCGGGACCTGCAGGTTCACTTCAGATTGACTCTTAAAACCCCTCTAGGCCAGTGGAAAATGAAACATCTGTAAAACCGAACAATTTGTTCTCTAGAGCAGCTATTGCAAAAGGTCCTTTCACATTTGACTGATGTTGCTGAACTGCATAAACAGATAAATACACCCACCACAGTACATATGACACTCACACACACTCATGCAGAAGACATGGAGTGAGTGTGCCAGGACTGCAAAGTCACAAGCCTCTTAATGTTAGTTCTCACTGAGAGGCACTCACAGCTCTTTGAGGAAGTCACTGGTCCCCTTATGAAAAACAGAAGTGTTCAAGACCTCCATTTCCCTAGAAACATTGAGATTCTGGATGAGAATTCAGAGAGAGTGAGAGACTCTGCTACCTTTACTTTTTTTTAAAATATAAATACCAATCTAAATGTCTGTCTAGCTCTTTTTCACAGAGGTTTGTATGCAATCACTGGCTTCAAAGAAGGAACGTAAAGTGCTCCAGGTTCTGTACAACTCTGTATTTCTGTTTCATTTGGGTTAGTAACATATTTTTTTTTTTAACTCAATCACTTTTAACTGCTCTAATAGCAGGAACGGTATGCAGCAAAGTATGTTGTTCTCTCTCTCTCTCTCTCTCACTGTCTCTGTCTCTGTGTCTCTGTGTGCACGCATGTCTGTCACAGTGAGGAAGCAGCTCTCCTCTCTATACTGTCTAGTGTAAACACATTAACAGCCTCGATTTTCCAGGGCTGTGTGCCTAACATGTGACTAGGGAAAGTACCCTTCCACTTACAAATTTAAAGGCAGTTTTTGCCTTTTCTCTTACATGTTATGGTTCAGGTACAGACATGAGTGGGCCTTCATCAGCTTAACATCCATACATAAACATCCATACAAATCCAAAATAAAAACAGCTATGCTACAGACAAACAGTAAAAAGGTGTCCCAAGGCCCTTTGGTTTAGGAACTGGCCCCGGATATATGTAATACCTGTCTTCTGTCAATGTCCATGGAGACGTTGCCCAGGCAAGCACATCCAGAAAGGACATTGTGAGAATTTTTAGATAAAGAGATGGAAAATGGGTGGAAACACAACCTCCTACTGGCAACAGTATTATGTAACATCATTAAAGGGCTGCAATTTGACAGGAATATGGCATGCCTTCCTTCGCATTCTGTTACCTTCCTCTCTGGAGTAATAGATCATGTTCTCAGCCATTTGAAGTTCCTGCTGTCCATTGGAGTCAGGACTACCCAAAGTTCCACTACCTCCCTGAGAACCAGAGAAAAAGAGGGAGAGAGAGTGAGATGGAGAAAAAGAAAGAGGGGCAGATATGCTGAGTCTGCAATGGAGGCAGTTACCCATCAAATAAAAACCTAAAGTCCCTTTTCCCTTTGGAAATTCCCAGCGTGTATCCGGAAACATGCCTAGGCATTCTCTTTACTCAAAGAGAAAATGTATTTAAACAATGCTGTGATGACTTTAAAATGTTGTAGTATGTTTGTTATATTGTCATAAGAGGGAGGAATCTGAAGTGCAGTTTGGGCCCTTGAAGGCTGAAGGGGTTTTCGTAGATAGATTAGATCCTGATTGTTACTGACATAGTAAGCTATAGCACTAGAAGGTGGGTTTGGTAGAAATTTGCATTATTTAATAAAAATATATCCTTTCATTATTTAGTCAGGCTACATTTGAGAAACATTCCTTGACCTTTGAAATCCTTTACAGAGGTCAATAAATGTCAGCTCTTGCGAGTTTGAAATTATTAATTATGCATCACCGTGCTTTACCTGAAAGGCAATCTCACACATCTTCTCCACCCACTCAGTTGTGATGTGCTTTTCAGCAGCAAACACATGCACTTTGTCATTGGTCTCCACATAGAAGGCTGCCATGTTCTCTTTGGGGCAGGTTTCGGTAAAGGAAGGAAGGATGCTGATACACTCTGAAAGGCGAATGATCTTTTTGTCCAATTTTTTAGTGCTGGGTTTTTCAGTGCTACTGCCTCCACAGTCATAGAACTCAAGCCGTGCAATGCCATTCTGACTCGCAGGATACAGCACAAACCAGTTCTTCTTCCATTTCTGAGAACAGATGGAGAAAAGAAGGACATTGTTAAACTTAGCATTCTTTGATATAATTTGCTTTAAAGACAGAGAGAAGTGGGGCCTGGCACCTACAGTTAAAACACTTCAACAGACAGATATTTTAAAAGTCATTGTTTGGCTAAAGAGTTTGGCCAACTTTTGTATTTTTTAAATATAAACAACTTTAACTTCAAGTCCTTGGCAAGAAAGTACTGATCATTGATCATCATTTTATGGCAGACTTCATTAGACGATAATTAAATAGGTCAAACAACATTTCGGATACAAGTTTGGAAAGAATTTAGTAGATTTTACAATCTATTGTATTTAATATTGTGAAAGGATTCAAGAGTTCTGGAGAAATACCGGTCCATGTAGAAGATAAAGCTGGATACCAGTGTGGAAAGATGGTACAGCATTAGATTGCTACATGTTACATTGATGTGCTACACATGTTCTTGTGTATACTTCAAAAACTGTTGTCACCAAACAGAATCTGCCACTGCATCAAGGACTGAACCTCTATTATGCAAACAGAAAGGCATATGTCAATTCAATATGGAAGCACTACTACTTTCTCACCTACAGTTAAAACACTTCAACAGACAGATATTTTAAAAGTCATTGTTTGGCTAAAGAGGGAAGTCTGATATCATTTGAGGATCATTTGAAATTAAATGTTGTGGCTTATCAAGCTTGGCCTCCAGATTTAGGAAGAGGGTATGAAAGGGTATTTGACTAATGCTGGCATAAATATGCAGGCTCGTTTTAATTGGTGATTTACAATGGAATAGTTGAGCAAAACACTGAATTGTTTGTGGATGAACTGACAGTGACGAGAAATTATCTCCAAACTCTCATTTAGATTTCTAAACCACTCAAGCCTGTCACGGTTAGAAAGATTTCTTATAAATACCAGGCTGATATGAAATCTTTAGAATCTGGAGTCTTTAGAGTCATCTCCAAAGCTGAGGTAACTGTGAGGAAACCAGTGACTATCAATCCTCTTCCTGCAGATCCACAAACGACGGAAGGAAATTAAGGGTATTACACACACAAACAAAATAAGCGGCTAAGGACACCGTGGAGTAGTGTGTTTGTGTCTGTGTCTGATAAAAGGTGAAAGGTTCAGTCCGATTAACTTAATCTTCAACCTTTCGTATTTATAAACAACAGGTGCTGTCATATTGGTGCAAGTCCAGACTTCATCGATTAGAGCCAGGTCAACGCTAGTCACTATTCTGAAGAATCTAAATTTAATAAAGAGCAGTGGGCTTGATATTGTATTAACAGTGTTAGCCTGAACAGAACAAATCAGCTTCCCTACCGTCCATAAAAAGATTGTGGCCTTGGATTATTATTGCCTTCATTTTAGGTCTTTCCTTCTCTTTCTTTATACCATTTAAAACATTCTAGTTTGTGTTATATCAGCAATATTATACTGAGACGTTTTGACTGTTAATATAATATCAACATTTGGCCCCAAGTAACAGTGAACATCATGATATAATAATGCTAATATAAAATGCACTTTGTACTGTGATTGAGACTTGCTAAAAAGCAGTTCAGATAAATGCGTTATGTGCCACTGAGTGATATATGAACACTTTGCTCAATGAAAGAGAATGTTGTTAGGACACTGAGGCATCTGGAAGCCTTAATCAACCTTTATTCCTAAACTATGCACTTCCTGTGACTTCATTTCTGTTATGCCATAGAGCAGCAGGATTCTAGTGGTCAAAATGCCACAGAAGGTCTTAGTATAAACAACAATACAAAACACTCAGACATAGACAAATGTGATCACCAGGAAACAGAGTGGGAAGATTTCACGACAGTGACAGGAAATTTGACTTGCCATAGTGTATTAAATCAACACTGTAGTCACTGTTTTAGAGACCAAGAAATCAGACCTTTGATTCACTCTCTGTGAGTGGTACGGAGGAGGAAAGACAGAATATGCTTCCGATAAACTCATGCTTCCTGAGTATTTCTTTATGTTCGAATAATATCCTACAGATGTGACATGCATTGATTTGATTAAAGTGTTTTAGCGAAATCACATTTCTTAGAAAATAAAAATGTATTCAATGCTTTCAAAAAAGGTAGCAAATTTCAGTTCTGCATTAAGAAAGAAAAAGCTTAAAAAAATGTTTTCCACAAACCCAAATTTCAGAAAAGTTTTTGTAATGTGCAATAAAAATAAAAATCATGTTAATGCACAAAGCAAAGATTTCTGGGAAGAGAGAATGACATAGGAGAAGAAGAATGAGGAAGAGTAGGACAGGAATGGGAAGGGGTTAAGGAAGAAACATAAGGTTTCACAGGCCAACTTTTGTATTTTTTAAATATAAACAACTTTAACTTCAAGTCCTTGGCAAGAAAGTACTGATCATTGATCATCATTTTATGGCAGACTTCATTAGACGATAATTAAATAGGTCAAACAACATTTCGGATACAAGTTTGGAAAGAATTTAGTAGATTTTACAATCTATTGTATTTAATATTGTGAAAGGATTCAAGAGTTCTGGAGAAATACCGGTCCATGTAGAAGATAAAGCTGGATACCAGTGTGGAAAGATGGTACAGCATTAGATTGCTACATGTTACATTGATGTGCTACACATGTGCTTGTGTATACTTCAAAAACTGTTGTCACCAAACAGAATCTGCCACTGCATCAAGGACTGAACCTCTATTATGCAAACAGAAAGGCATATGTCAATTCAATATGGAAGCACTACTACTTTCTCAGGGCCCAAGCTCAGCTTGTTTTCATGAAAAATTAATGTTGTCATGATTTCCATGCTAATGACATAGGGGACCATCTGGAGTTTTCCCAGCAATAAGGTCAAAAGCACACATCTCTCATGGAATTAAGGAGGGCGGAGGGTGACTTGCATATGTGAGAAGCTTGCACTGATATGGAGACAATCATTGGGTTTTAGAGGGACGTATGCTGCCATCAAGGCCACATATTATCATAGGAAGTCCTTGGCTATTTCAGCAAGACAATGCCAGGCATCATTCTGTATGTGCAGCAACAGTAAACACAGAGTGGGTGTGCTTGTCTGGCCCGGCTCTGCAGTCCAGACCTGCCGCCTATGGTGCATCATAGACCAGAGACCGCTGTGCAGTTCAAGTATTATATCAAGCTAGAATGGGTACATTTACACTTGCAGTACTTTAACAGTTAGTACAGTGTGTTGCAGGCATCAAATTCTAAATGCATTTATATTTACAAAATACAATCAAGTTACCAATCAATACAATTAACGCATTGAAAACCTTTTCTTTGTGTGTGTGTGTGTGTGTGTGTGTGTGTGTGTTTTAATCAAATAAAGCTTGAAGAGATCTAACAAATTAGCATCTTGTTTTATTCAGTTCAACAAAATGTGCTAACTTTTCATGAAGTGGGGTTTGTATAAGAATGTACTGGTATAAGGGTTTGGGCCATATAATGCTGTGGATTATTAAAATCTAATGTGTGTGTGTGTGCATCTATCAATGTGGCAAAAAGGAAATGTGTGGGATTACCCAGTGTGCTTTGCTTCCTCCAACACACTGCAGGTGTACAGTATGATCGTTCCATCTGCAAATCTACTCTGGGCCTGCTTTCCCCAGAGCACCATAGTGAAAACAACTTAACACTTACAGCGTGCTGGAAGAATTACCGCTCGTGCTCTTTCGCTGTCTAACAAGGTGCTTGGTAAAAATAACATTTTTATTTCAAAACAATTATATTTTATTTTAAACCAATGAAGCAATAACATTGTGTGTCTAAATGTCTTCAAACACCTGTTATTAAAGGCAAGGCAAGGTGTGTGTTACAAGGTTTACTTTTTCTCTATGAACTGACTCAACACTAGTTTAGTGTCTAGAATATAAGCTAAACCAATGCATTTATGGAATCCATGTCTCAGGATGCACCGATGAAAGCGTCTGCAAAAAGATGTCGATTTAATCCTTTATAGTGAGAATGTAGAACAAGAAATATACACTTTTATAAACATCTGTATGTGAGGATCTTAGAGACGTATTATACAAAAGATACAAGGAACAGCACCAAATCATTAAAGGTGCTTTAAATAAATCGTGAATTTCATCACACAGGTTCTAAGCAAATTTAACAGAATTAATGATGAATGCCATGGTTAGAACTGATTTCATCTGTTACCCCACCAATTCCATATTAGGCAATTCTGTGCTTGAGAGATATATTACACAGGATGGAACTTATGCAAATAAGAAAGAGTGACTTCCTCTAATCTGCGATCCGGCCTTGTACACAAGTAATGCTGGTGTAATACACACACTCACTTACACACTCACTGATTCACTCACTGACAGACACACTCACATACTTACATACTCACATTCACACAAACACATGTACATTATGTAACAGTCACAGTAATAACAACTAAAGTTAAATTGGTGGCGTCATCGTGCGTCTATGTTTTTGTTTTGAATAGTGCAAATAAAGATACACTGTATGCACACTGAGATTTTAAATTAAACCTATTCTAATCATTTCCACACTGCGCTACTCTCATAATAGATTAATGTGTAGCCACAAGAGGCGGTGGTATCAACTCTTCTAAAGTTTTCTCCCTTTTTACACAGTGGTGTTGACTGTTTCTTCCACATTTTCCTAGATGAAACATTAACTAAGCTGGACGTGTAGATTTCACAAAGCGTTTTAGATGGAGTGTGTATATTTCATAACAGAGCAGCGGCATGATAAGAGATTTGTTCCTCCTTAGATGTTGTACAGAGATTAAAAAACAAGAAGAAGAAATACAGTGTTTAGAACAAAATGGATCTGACACTTTTATGACTCTAAATGGATGCTTTTCTAAACTTGAAGAGGCGTCAAACGGTATACAGCTGACAAAGTAAATCTCTCTTCAAAAGTCCTCAAGTGTCACACTGAGGGACACCACACTAACCCCTTTCAAAGTTGGGTGATAAAATCATGTAAACTGAATTGTTTTAAACATGATTTGAAAACAAGTGAACATAATTATGTGGATACAATGTGTTTACCTGTGGTGGAAGTAAATAAATAATTAATTATTATTATTATTCATTTAGAATGCAACTTCAACCACGTTTTTTAACAGTTTACATCTGCTGATGTAACCACCTGAATGTGCAAATAAATATATTCCACCTCTGAGAAAACCTGCCTTGCACATAAATGCAGCCCCTGGTGCTGTGGGAGCAAGTCTGAAGCTCTGTATACTAGCAAAACTGGCCAGAAGCTGTACTAGAACATAGGTCTCAGTCACTTATTGTATGCTGAAGGTTCAGTGTTACTTGTGTGGAAAGCCAACATGATTTATTATAGACCATCTTGGGGTTAGATCTACGCCACAATGTTTTAAATGGTCTCTGTGTGATTCCGAACCAAATGTCAAGGTGGGAAGAATATTTCTAAAAAATATAATAGTCCACACACAAGAATATAAATGAACAAGAATCAAAATACATCAAAAACCGCATCTATACATTTTTGTAGAAGACCCAACGAGTCTACACACCTTGGTAAAGCGTACAGACGGTACCTCCTCTGCCATAACAATTTGTGTGGCCACTGTCCAGATACTTGCAGCTGCAGACATTGTAGTGGACACAGGCCCAGGGGGCTGCTCCAAAGTCAATATCCCTCTACACTCCAACATTACACAAACATAAGTATCGGGTGATGGAGAAGTTTGGCAAGGGGAAGCTTTGTCATGCTTTAAAGCATGTCTCACGCAGACACACTCCACATCAGACGTCTTTTATCTAGAGGTTAATTTTAAAGAGCTATGAGATGTGAAGGTCAAAGGTCAAATGTCTGAGGCAACTGTTATCTGAACTTACCAGCCAAGAAATGTTTCATGAATGAACGACAAATTTTGAGTCATTGCTAGTGAATAATGCAGTATGCCTTGCAAAATATTCAAACACCATTGTGGGACAGAGGGCACTGCGATGCAAGGCCCAAAGTGCACAAAAATAACTGGATAAAAATTTGTATAAAAAGATGTATTTTTTTAAATTTTGCAAAAGTCAGTATAGCAATAACAATGCATTATAGCGCATCAGTCGTCACATTAGAAAGCATTACTCAGATCTCTGATTATGACTTAAGAGATTGGAGCACAGAAACACAGGCAATATTGCACAAGCACTGTGAAACAAAACCACCTCAAAATGTGAGTTAACCTTGAAACCAAAACCCCTCACATTCTGGAATTTTTCTAAAATAATTATCTCATTCACATTCAACAAAGCAACTTACTAAGCCCTGAACAGCCACTGTCACACTTTTCTGAGTTATTAGTTCTTCGTAGCAACACATTAATTCAACATCATTCACTTCAGTCGTATTTGCACAACACCCTATATGATTATGCGATATCATAAAGCAGCTTATCTGAGGTCAGGCCATTGAGCAAGCTAAGAATGACGATGGCCAGGAAAAAAATCTGAAAGAGCATGAGGAAAGAAAAGACGTAAGAGGAAGTTTTCATCTTCAGAGAGAGAGCTTTTGCTCAGAGTTTGCATTTCACAACTGAGTTCGCAAGACTAGTGGTCTCTGAAGAATTCTGTATTTCATGACTTTCAAAACAAATTCCGATATCACAAAACAGAAGACTAAAAAACAAGCAATTTTACACAATATCTATTAGTCCACTCGTCATGAAATGTTTACAAAATAATAATAATAAAAAAAGGGGGAATTACATGGTTATGATATGATTGCAACAACTAATAATTTTGTCTGGTCTGAAAAGCCACAATGGACCTAATAGTTTGATGGGTCCCCATTTCCATCCAAATACTAGCAATGTCTAATAAATTACAGAGAATATTGGAGGCCTTGCTGTTTCATCTGTTGGTAAATATATGGATTAATGGACTGCCCTCAACATTTGTCATGACTTGCAGCTATTGCCTTAGGGTTACAGCAATTGTCTGGTTTAGACCTTGGTTGTTCATACACTTACTAAACAAAATAGGGACAGGAGTTTCAGGAGACTATATAAGAACAAGCTGCTCGCTATGAGTCGAGAAAGTTTTGACTGAGGTCACATGATTCATGTCAATGTGAAACAGTAAAACACAAACAGGCCTAACACAGTGTGCTTTATTGCCTGCATGCATTGGGGTGCACAGATCGAGTTACTCACTTGTGTGGTTTGGCCTTCTGGTGAAAAAAAAAAAGTTGCTATTTTTTCCACCATAGACCAAGGATTTTGTCAGAGAATGTGTAATAAACTGGGAGTTAAAGAAAAACAATGGCAAAACCTCTTTATGTTCCTTTGTAAGTAGTGCTGATTGTAGTCTTAGTGAAAAGCTATGCAAATGTATTGCAAACAGTGGGGTGTCATGTTAGCAGTGCGTCTAACTGTGCAGCACATCCATGTGACTCTCTCATGTCACAGGAAAGAGAAGAATGTACTGGACTACATGGCAATCGCTTTAAAAGCAATGCATTATGTTCAGCAGACACCAAGCTCTTAAATAGAGCATTACTAACCGTACTCGTCATGCAATTCTACCTGTTTTTGGGTTTTACAATAAAATTTGAAAATTTGGAGGGGAAGCACGTACATATACCACTGAAGTGTACTTCCAAACTACACTAGTACCCAATACTTTACTATTTTCTAAAAATAAAAAAACCCTACCATGTTTAGTTCCAATATTCCCGTAGGTATACACTTTACTTACAGGCCATTGATAAAATGTCAGGGGCCAGTTTCACACGCCCAGATGAGACCTAAAATGACTTCCATCACTTCACTCCAACACTGGCACTTACTTTAAGACCAAGTTTAATAAGTGTATAGGGAACCAGCTTTTGAGTTTTATGGTTTTATTTAATATCAACCTTGAAATTAAAGATACACCACACCTACCAAACCTCACTATTGGAACAGTTCTGTAACAGTTCTATAAATTACTCAGTACTTTCACAGTTTTTGATCTGCTAGGGTTCAACATGAAGGCTTTTTTTAATATTGTTATTTCAGGTGGAGGTATGTCGGATTTTACTTTACTCATTATTTCAACAAATCAACAGAATTCATACCTCTGTGTGGTTTTAAGTTACTCTGCTCACTCTCTGCTACAAAAGTGCAGAAGTGAGACTTGGATGTGAGTAAACTTCACATTCTGTGGCTCTGTCCTGCTGTCGTGGGTATTTCACATATTTCACAAAGCAGGGTTTCTCAGTGCAGACAGATAACTTAATAACGGACAACCCTGAAGTATAGGTTTACGTGTAAGTCCTTTGTGAAATACAGTCCCGTGAGCCCCTTGTGTTTATAACAGTAAACACTTCACTACTTCAAGTTCAGTGCTGTGAAGTAAACAGAAACCTAGGTCCATAACTCTGCCGGGCTCTGGGTGTGAGTGAGTGAAGTAATGAAGTCACGAAGCGCCAGCAAAACCCCTTACCTTTCCAAACTTCTGGTGCTGGACATAAAGCTGTCCCTCTTTGACGTGAGTGTCCATCTTGTACAGAGTCCCCCTCTCTGTGTGTGTCTCTTTGAAGTAAACCCAAACCAGTCAACCCGACAATCGACTGTTCTTACTCTTGTTTTTCTCTCACTTCTTCACACTTCCTTCAGTGCGAACTTCCGCTCGCCATCCTTCAGCACATCGGCACAGGGAAGTCATTTAAAAGCTGTTTATGACTGTTTTATTGTGATAAAAGATTCCGTATTAACTTCGGAGAGAAAAAAGCGGAGCGGTATATCACAGAGCAGTGCGCGCGCACGAGGAGCTCGCTCTCTCTCTCTCTCACACACACTCACTCTCACACTCTCTCACACACACAAACACACACACTCCCTCCACCCACATACACTTCTCTCTCTCTCTCTCTCTCTCTCTCTCAATTCTCACACGTGCTTGTTCATTATCATATCTTGTATCAAAAATGAGGACGTATTTGCGCAATTGAGTAAAATTATCCCAAGGTCTGCTGGTAAATAATAAACCTACTACTCGAAAAAAGTAAGCTTTTAACATATAACCTCCATATTCCTATAAAGCTACTTGCAAATATATACAGTCAAAGGTAAAAGGACTTTGAGTTATAATATTATGAATAGGATTAATGTGGGTTATGTCATTAAAAATATTAATAATTAAACTCTCTCTCTCTCTCTCTCTCTCTCTCTCTCTCTCTCTCTCTCTCAGACAATACTACAGCCAGTGACATTGTCTGTGGGTGTGTGGTTTTGAATGTACATACTGAAAGCAATTTTGCTGACAGAAAAAGATTCTCCCTTCACTTACACCCACCCCGAGGCCACAGACCGTGTTACAGACAGACACGCTGACAGTATATAGTGCAGAGCCGTAGTGGGCGGCAAGGCTCGACTGATTTTCACGTTTCTCTGTCAAACACATTTCAGTCAGTTCAGAACAGCAGATCAAAGAGCAAGTGTACGACACAAGCAGAGAGGAAAAAGACTTCTGCCTTCAAGGTGAAAGGATATCCTTGTGATCTTGAGTCTTGAAAGGGGCAAACCTGAAGTATCACAGGGGATATCCTTTCCTCTGTTAACAGATATCGCCAGTCATATGTTTTATATCTTCCAATTTCCAGAC
The DNA here is from genome assembly GCF_029633855.1 of Hoplias malabaricus. Classification (NCBI taxonomy): domain Eukaryota; kingdom Metazoa; phylum Chordata; class Actinopteri; order Characiformes; family Erythrinidae; genus Hoplias; species Hoplias malabaricus. The sequence continues at coordinate 26,298,054 of NC_089808.1, forward strand.
ACAACGAATTTCAAACTAAAACTCAAAGAATATGAGGACACCGGGGTGAAGAGTGAAAGAGCAGTCTGTGTACACTAATGATTATTTCATTTCTCCAGTGTCAGCAGCAGTGAACTGACCGTTGATGGTGTCTACAAACCTCCAGATACAGTGTACATGCCCTGGTGTACATGTGTAATTATAAAATGCACTGCTACATTCACTTTATTAATATTCATTCATTTTACACAGGACTGTTATCCTGTGTAAAAGGTGACAATGTCGACAGACCTCAAACAAGTGAAATTGAAGTACCGATACCGCCATCTTGTGGCGATTTGTAATATCTACATTTAACTATTTGTTTTGTCACATACATCTTACAGCGTTGTTGTTGGGTGTTTTTTTTTTCAAGCTACTGACACAGCACAGGTTTCAAATACCATGTGGGTATTTACTGTATTTCATTAATTAGGCACAACTCTATATAAATTACACGGGCTGTATACTGTTGAAGATATCAGTAAAATAAATAAATAAAAATAAAATTAGAACTAAACATAAATCTGAAACACTACAAAACCTATGGAATCAGATTTGTGCCAAAATGAATCGCACAAAAATACTCTCAAACATAAAACTTATAACTTGCAAACAAAATATCCAGCTCTGACGTTTGTGCTCGATGACTGCGCGTGAGCTCTGAGTTCTGCCCGTGCTCTCTGAGTTTTGTGCGCGGTCAGTTTTGGCACAAACCTCTCGCGTGGGCGGGTTTTCTCAGGGGTGCCTTCTCATTGGCTAATGACTTTTTAAGTGACAACTCAGTGTCCAATGTATTTTGGACTGCGCATGCGTACTCCACGTTGCAGCTCAGTGGAGAGACCTAGTGGGGATTTTACATAAACACGAATACTCTCTGTGATTTACTGATTTACTCAACGCTGAAATACCTGCAAAGCCCGACGATATCAATGTAGATATTGAGGTAGTTTCGTCTAAAAAAAAATGACGGCGAAAACAAACCTGTCTGTCTCTCGTAGATACTGATCTGAGGTAAAGGCACATGATTTAAATGCTCAAATTTTATTTTTATGATCAGAGTTAATCTGTTTTTAACAAATTTCATATGGACATTTTGTGTTACATGAGGTCGGAGAAAAGAGAAACATGACAATAAGGAGTGTGAGAGATGCTCCTGTTCCTTTAATGAATGCAAATTTAATAAAGTTGTATTTAACTTCTGTAAAGTCCATTGTCATTTTCGCATTTTGTGAGGGACTGTGAATGATTAATTAAAAAAAAAATTAATCATTATCAGCAATAATTATTCATTCATTCATTATCTGTAAGCGCTTATCCAGTTCAGGGTCGCGGTGGGTCCAGAGCCTCCCTGGAATCATTGGGCGCAAGGCGGGAATACACCCTGGAGGGGGCACCAGTCCTTCACAGGGCAACACACACACTCACACCTACGGACACTTTTGAGTCGCAGATCCACCTACCAACGTGTGTTTATGGACTGTGGGAGGAAACCAGAGCATCGGAGGAAACCCACGCGGACACAGGGAGAACACACCAACTCCTCACAGACAGTCACCCGGAGCGGGAATCAAACCCACAACCTCCAGCTCCCTGAAGCTGTGTGACTGTGACACCACCTGCTGCGCCACCGTGCCGCCCACAACAATTATAATAATAAGTATTATTAATATTAATAAACAGGAACAGGTGAAGTGACAAAAAATGTAAAATGTTCTAATAGTATGCAGTTTAAGCACAAAAGGGCTATATGTTTAAATATTAGGAAAAGGGAAATTCTATGAGAGCGATTCAGCAACGTTCATTTGCGTGATACTCGGCACACGCGGAGTCCCAAAGCCGAATAACACACAGCTTGCTGCAGTTGAATCGTGAACAACGTCAGTGCACCAAGTTGTCACTCAAAAACTCATTAGCCAATGGGAAGGCACCCCTGAGAAAACCCGCCCGCGCGAGAGGTTTGTGCCAAAGTTGCTCGCAAAACTCAGGGATCAGACGCACAGAACTCAGAGAACTCGCGCACGAAACTCAGAGAGCACGCGCAAACGTCATGGAGCACAAACGTCAGAGCTGGATATTTTTTTGCAAGTTATAAGTTTTATGTTTGAGAGTATTTTTTTGTGTAATTCCTTTTGGCACAAATCTGATTCCATACAAAACCTGAGCGTTGATCTGATTGGTCAAAACAGACTTGCTCAGAGCGATGTCACATGACAGAAGCAGGAAGCGGTAGAGATGAGTGCTGTGTATGGAGGAGTGGAAGGGTGAGATGTAGTTAAAACAATTATTAATTTGACTTTATTCAACGAACACCGCCGTGCGCACTGATGCACTAATGTGTGCGAGAGGAGAGCTGTGGTTAAAGTGACAGCTCCAGGTTTAATAAAAGGATTTCAGCGGTGAAACTGGAAACCTCGGAATGGCGGATGTGTTTGAGTTAACAGACGTCTGATCCTAACGCTGGCATTGACTGATTACTGATTGTGTACTGATTGTCATTGCCTTTCTGACAGGGGTGGGACTCACTCCAAAGCTGTTCTTCTCTCTGCTGAAGGGGACATCCTCGCAGAGACAGATGGACCAAGCACCAATCACTGGGTGAGTGACTTACATTCTCACTACTGTGAAGTAGAACCTTTAGCCCAGTCTGGGTGGAATTCCTGGACTTTCACCTCACATAGAGATTACCATGAGTTCGATTTTTCTTTTATCATCATTACGTTTTACGTTTTATAAAATATCTTAAAACACTTCATTAAAATGTCCAGTCCTTTAAAACTTTGAAGTGTCCTAATACAATCTGGGTGAAATATATTTGGGTGTGCTTGTACAGTACCTGTAAAAAAGTATTGCTTTTATAAATAGAACCATTATTTTACATTATATGTTTTTAATTAATAGGCATTATTGATCTTGATAATAGACAGATTTTCACGATTCAGTTTATAAACAAGGGAAATTATCTGAGAGGGTGAATACTTTTTTATTGTCACTTTATCTCTGCTAAATAAATGAATCACTCTTCTGTTCTGTAGCTGGTTGGTGTTGATAAGTGTATCGAGGGCATAAACGACATGGTCCAGAAGGCGAAGGTCAATGCAGGGTTAGACCCAGACACGCCGATTCGTTCATTGGTGAGTGAAAACTGAACTGTATCCAGTATTGTCTACATCTATTTTGACTGTTTGGATTCTGAAAGGTCTTAACTATATAGTTTTGTCATGTATGTGGATCTCTGCTCATAGGGCATGTCACTGAGTGGTGGGGAACAGAAGGCTGCTATTGAGAAACTGATTGATGAAATGGCCAAAAGATTTCCTAAACTAAGCCAAAGTTATTATATTACCACTGACGCCATTGGTGCCATGGCAACAGCCAGTGACCACGGTAATGCATGAGTTAATTACCTGATTAATTAATTTCACACACAAGCTGCGCAAAGCATTTACTTTCTCTTTCTTTCTTGCTTTCTCTCACTTTTTCTTTCTTTCTTCAACAAGGGGGTATAGTGGTGATATCAGGCACTGGTTCTAATTGTAAGCTGGTGAACCCTGATGGCACTCAGGTGGGCTGCGGTGGATGGGGTCACATGATGGGGGATGAGGGATCAGGTAAAACTCACAACTACACTATGCCATGACAACACCACTGTCCACTGACATGTGCATAATCTCTCTCTCTTTCACTGCTTCTCTCTCTTTGCCTCCAGCATTTTGGATCTCTCACCGTGCTGTAAAAACAGTTTTTGATGCCAAAGATAACATGGCCATTCCTCCACATGATATCACCTATGTTAAAAGAGCCATGGAAGAGTATTTTCAGGTAAGTGGTGAATGCTATGCGTATAAACATCTGCCCTTGGAATGATTCTGTGCAAAGTTAACCAATAATGTTAAAACAATTACGTTACTTTGGTAAGATTCAACATTATCACGAAATACAAACCTGGAGGAAAAAACTACAGAGTAATGGAGTATAGATAATAAACCCAATCTATTTCTCTAAATGTATATTTGAAAGCGGGGTGCTTTTTTATTTTTTGTCATTGAGATGTAAGCAAGTACAAATACGTAGGCCAAAATGTAACATTGTTAACGTCATAAAACTTACGTAAAACTATCCAGAAATATTCACTAACTGGGGATATTTAAATAGCAGTAGTTTGTAAACCTTGGTTAAAAATGGGCGTCAACCACACAGTAATGGAACAATCACTCTAGTGCCGGGCAATATGAGCACAAACCAATATCATGATTAATTGTACATTTTACCATGATTACAATTAATGAATTATTATTTTGTTTTTGTATTTTTTAGCCTAATATTTCAGTGATGGGGCTTGTACTGTATATGCTCCAGGATTATGGAGTAAGATTACTGTCAAAAATAATTGTGTGCATGCTCATATACTTTCATACATAAATATTTAATTTGTACACAAAAGTCTGTTTTGTGTGTGTTTTTGTACGAATATAATTTAAAATATATACGATTATAACGACTTACGCATATGACTTGAATTATTATGGGTACGACTTCTAGATGACGAACATGAATTTGAAAGTGAGAAAACACCATCAAAAATACGTCACTGGACTCACAGGCAAAATGCATAGAGCAGAAGGCCAATAGATTCGATGTAGTGCGCATGTGTGGTCTCCTGCGTCTTGTTTTGAACAGGTGGTGGCGGCAGGGTCCGTGTACATTTTATTAGTTTGGTTCTTGGACTGAATGGAGAATGGGAGAAAGGAAAAAAATCTGGCTCATTTATTCATTTTCAGTCTGAACAAACGAAGACAGGAACGAGAATACAGTCCGTGTTTTGTATATGGTTCATTATTTTGATTAGGAAGTGTGGGCGGGCTTAAAGCCCCCTTTACACCTGATTGGTCAGTCTGAGCGATCACCTGTTCTTTAGAAGCTATCTGCAGTTAAAATAAAAGTCCCAAACTCTTAGACACTCTGTGGACACGCATGTATTATCGGTTTGTGTGAAATTAAAGAGTTGTATGTATACTGTGTTTTAACATTTTAATTTAACATGGGGTGGGGGTTGCATTTTATTTTAAATGGATTATAAAATCATCTTTAAATTAAATTTCATTAAATTGAATATGGTTTGTCTGCTCAGAGAGTTTTAATTATAGAAAATGAACATGGGAATGCTTCTATTATCTGGCATTATAATTCAACAACAGAAATTTTATTTTTTTTAATGCTCCAGGTACATGGTACATCATATTGCACAAGCAGGAAAAATTACAACAAAACAAAATAACACAGATAACAATAAATTACCAAAATAAATACAACTCAGATGATGTTACATTTATTAAATGTGTCCTTTTCATGAATATAGTTATCAGCTGAACTAAAGGATTATAATTCTACACACTGCTGGTTCCAGACTTGCATTCTTCATGTTCTTCACTTCATGAATTTATTACTCTAACTCTATAAGGCAGATACAATATGAAGGTCTCATATGAAAGCTGGAACTATCCTCTTTCCATCGGAGCAGTATTATTATGTAAAATGTGGACAATATGTGGATTCCAATGTGGAATCTGCTTCAAATATAAAACACAAAAATAAAACACAGAAATATGAAAGGGAATGGAAATTAATAATCTGTACAAAAATAAATGTCATCCAAAAGTTATGAATCCTTCATTGAGTCAATGGACTGGTTCTTGGGATTTTGAACTGACAAAGTATTATTCAATCAAGTGTTCGGATTTATGATATATATGTAATTTGGTGATCACCTCTACTAAAATGTATCTGGTTATACAACTTGTAATGTATAAACCTGCCATCACTGAATTTCTGAGATTATCCTGAAACTAACAAGCTCTCATCTGTCTGTCTACAACTCGCCTTGTTCCACTTTATTCCTCAGTTACCACATGAAAATAAAACATAGAAATTGGGCTCTAATATGTAAATACACTTAAATCCAGCTAAATACCATATAATTGTTAAATGACATATATTGAGCACATGGGGACACCATAAGCTTTCACTTGACACCTCTCCTATAAGTTCAAAACAAGATGCAACAGACCACGCATGCGCACTACATCGAATGGATTGGCTCTGTGCATGTTGCCTGTGAGTCCAGTGATGTATTTTTGACGGTGTTTTCTCACTTTCCAATTCATGTTCATAAGCTAGAAGTCGTACTCGTAATAATTCAATTCATATGTGTAAGTCTTTATAATTGTATATTTCTGAAGTCGTATTAATACAAAACAGACATTTGTGTACAAATTATATATTTATGTATGAAAGTATATGAGCATGCACACGTTTATTTTTGGCAGTAATCTTACTCCATAGTTTTAAAGCTAGGATATTTGCTTGGAGCTTGTTCCTCTCTTGTTTAATGAGCACTGTTTATATTTGGGATTGTGATTTGTCAAAACTTTGTCTTACCAGAATTCTCTGAAGCTGCTTTGTGACAACATCAGTTGTAAAAAGTGCTATACAAATGAATTTGATTGCATTTGATTTGAGCTTTGGTCACTTTGGTGGTGATTTTTTTCCCTCAGTGTTTACAATTCAATACACTTCTTAATTATTGTCAAAGCACAGCACATACAAACCAAAAGTAAAAATAATCGATATAGACAAGACTATGTTCATTAGATGTTCTGAATGTCGATTTTGATTAATTGCCCAGCCCTGATTCCATCCGTGATTATTCTGCATTAATCTTCTTTTATTTATCTCCAGGTGTCAGATCTAATGGGCATGTTGCCCCACCTGTACAGAAATTTCCAGAAATCATACTTTGCTGGATTCTGTAGAAAACTTGCTGAAGGTATAGTGGGGAGAAAGGGAATAAAACAGTTCATGTATTAAACTGTTAATACATGAACAGAGTGCAGTAACGGTACATCATTTGCATTAAGCTACATGTGTGGGTGATCACTGTGTATGTTATATGCCTGTCCTGTTTCAGGAGCCAAAGAAGGTGATGCTTTCTGTCGCTATGTGTTTACGGAGGCTGGTAAAGTCCTGGCTCAGCACATTGTAGCAGTGCTACCTAAAGCACACCAGGTTAGACTTTCTCAGCCACTTAACAAAAATTCTCCAAATGAGCATGACAGACACTCAAGACAAACTGTCTCTCTGTCCATCTTGTTCTGATGAAGGACCTGTTCTCAGGGGATCTAGGTTTGCCCATCCTCTCTGTTGGATCTGTATGGAAAAGCTGGGAGCTTATGAAGGACGGTAAGTCTTGTTAATATAGGTCATATGACTAGAGTAGCCACTTCTTCTTCTGCTGACAGCAGGAGGAAAACTGTGGATCCCAGAAAAAAACACTGCACAAATTGTCTCTCATTTTTTAAATTTACAGTGATAAAGGTTTATCACGAATGATACAGTAAACATGGAGTAAAACTTAAAATAAAACTGATTTAATTAACTTGTATTCAAAATAATTATATATTTTTTTCCTTCTGGAAAGTTACTTTTGGAGATAAGTAACCCGTGCTTCCATGGCACACAAAAAAGCCAGCTTATGAAACTTCTTATGAGACCTGTAAAAACCACAGACTGTTAATGGTATATTGTGGTCGGCCTGTGGTTTCTTTGTTTTGCAGGTTTCACTCAGGTGCTCTCTGAGGCCCAGGCATCAGGTTTCAGCCATTTCCACAAATACAGCCTTCTTACTCTTTGCCACTCATCTGCCCTCGGTGGGGCCAAGCTGGGGGCTCAGAATGCAGGAATCACTCTTGCTTTGGACTACTCCACTACTGCCACTGTGTTCTTCAGCCACTCCTTCACTAAGCAGTGACTGGGAAAAAACAATTAAGAACCAAAGAAGCTGTATGAACTCTAATCAGAAATGTTTTTACATGCAAATCACTGAGAACAGTGCCTTTTTTTCCCTCTATCTCTATTTCACCTCAGTAATATCCTAAACATCTTCCTTTTTTCAGATTAATCAGACTTCCCCAAGTCATTTCCATGTAAAGCTAATCTGTTTAGTTACAACACAGACTTTATTTCAAGTGATATGGTATCTATTATTATCAGATAAATGGCATTCCGTTTACAATGGTTCATAATTTGTACAGTTCCTGTTGTATCTGTGTAATGGAAGTAGCTTGGGTATATGAATATAATGTTCACTGACAACTGATCAGGAAGATATGATTAAAAAAACATAAGAATGTGAAGGATTAGTCTTTAGCACCTCATTAAGATCAAGGCAGAATATGACTTGTGATGTGAAATGTATCTGTCACCCACAGCACTAATTGTAAAATGCTGTATGTCTTATGTTTTTATAAAGTACTTTCAAAATAACCCTTTTTACATTGTTCATGTAGTGTGACCTGTTATTGTCGAAACCTCTGTAAAACATTTAATATGTTTAACACATCAAACTCCTAAAGAACATATGACCTACAAGGTGTTATCCCGAAAACACTGAGGCTGAAGTAGAATATAATGGATGTTATGGCATCACAATGCAATGGCGGTGGACCTGTAACTGTACAACATTACAGCACTGTAACACATTCTCAGAGTTCTATGGTTGGTCACTGAAAGAGCGGCTCTGGTAACATCCATTTCTGCTCTTCACAAGACAACTCTCAGAAAAGGGAAGGCACTGCCTGCAGTAAATATGAATGCTTGGTGAGTTGAGAAATGCCTTAAGTCTTATCAACATAAATTAAGTAGATAATTCACAAAGTTTGTGGTATTTTTCTGTTAAATATTTCTAATTTTGGATAAAATGATCAAGTATTATACAAAACTCCTCTTCTGTTAAATCACACACTGGAAAATTGTAAGAGACCGTATATTGCATTTCTGTTTCTTTTTTCCAAAGGGTACATCCACCCATGGGCCTTGGTCAACAGTGCTACAGAGCAAATATAGAACAGAGTACCAATTTTTCAACCAGTGCTCAGTGATGCTGTACCACCTCTACCCACAGACAAGTCTCAAACCAGAAAATTCTATGGTCATCAATGCTCCAGAAGTAAGAGCAGCACAGGGTTTCTCATCCACAGGGTCATGGGCAACATGTAGACCATGAAGCCCACTCTAGTACTCTTCTGGCCTTTATTCAAGGAGTCCAAGTAGTCACTAGGAGAATCTATTTCATAAAAAGGACACAATATATACTTTCAATGTATACATACTGTTAAAACTAACTTAAAAATATCCTCCAATTTATATGGACTGGAGGGAGGATGACACATTAAAATGTTTACATATTTCATTAGACTCATTTTAGAAAAGATAAGCACAGAGAGGTGGAAGATCACTTGCATGAGGATGAAAGTATTCGAGAGGAAGCACAGGCTATAAATATTGGTAGATGGGGTGAAGCGCGAGATTGGAAATTGCTGGCGGACATAGGTTAAAAAAAAAACTGCATGTCCCAGAGTGCATTGCGTTAACTACACTGAGGCCAGATATGGTGCTGTACTCTGAAAGTAAACGGATAGTTATTTCATAGAGTTAACAATTCCATTTGAGGATGCAGTTGCCAAATCATTTGAAAGGAAGAAGCTGAAGTATGCAGACTTGGCGGCTGAAGTGAGGGAACGTGGGTGGCAGGCAAATGTTAGAACGGTGGAGATAAGTGTTAGGGGATTTGCAGCCACATCCCTGCTTGTGCAGTTTGGCATCAGGGGCCAGAAAATAAGGGCAGCTGTGAAGGATTTATCAGAAACAGCTGAAAGGTCTAGTCAGTGGTTGTGGATAAGGAGAACACAGACTACTTGGGGAAATGTGCTGTAGAGGTGCTGTTGTGGTGGTGGGTGATGTAACACGTACAGATCACATGGAGCTGGTGGCACTGAGCATGCATTAACGGGGCCAGTGGGGCTAGGTACAGCCTTAGTCACCAGGAAGGCCAGTGTGGGTTTACGGTTGTTCATATTTAAGGGTAAGGTAGGACTGTAAGACTAGGTTGGAGGGGGTGAGGCTGGGACGCCAGACTTCACTGTTGAGCCTTCTGGAGGTGTTGTGGGCTTAATTCAGTGAAACACTGACGAGGGGAGGTGCCTACATAATGACCTCTGTGAAGAGCTAGTGATGCAGTGGGTGGTTTGGGTACTCATGTGATGGGTTCAATGTGTAACCGTAGATGTTAAGGTAATTACATTTGATTTTCTATGGTATGAGGCCTTTCAAATTTTTCAAGAACAAGAAAAACACTCTTTCTTTATGAATAGCTGATGGTTAGTTGGTTGTTTCTTTAATATATTAGAGTCAGCTGTTACTTTTTGTAATAAGGCTGTGCTTACACATCAAATTAAAATGTCATGCTTCCCTTACTGAGAATAATAAAACTGTAGTTACAATGCAGTGAACCAGGGCCTTTGTAAATGCCGTCAGATTGGCAGTGATGCATCAAGGAGCTTCCACGAGTTTGATGGGAAGACGAACAACCGTGTTTACAGGTCCTCCACGTTTCGGCAGGTGAGTGTGCTGTCTATTATATCTTTAGTATAATCATACAATAAGATACAGTATGTAACTTAGTAAACTAGTTCAGCAGGTCTTGGTTTATGAGATGTTTCACGGACAATAAATAGCTCACTTCTCACAAAAACTATGCATCTATTAAGAATTTATATGCACTTCATATCAGAATTGGTTCAGTTTTTTGCTGTTTGTCCTAGACCTCACTGGTCTACAGTCATACACCCATGTTTGAGAAGAAATTAAAAATTATTCTCCACCTCTTCTGCTTCTTAAAATATAAACAGGAATAGGAAGGGTGGGGTATTACTACTTGGGTGTTTTTGATATATGATAAATCTATGAATATACTGCCAAGAAATCATATTCTCATTTTATAAAAGACCTGAGTGTTGTCTGGGTGTTACATGGCGTCCATGTACAGTGTTTAGCCCTTTATTTTGATTAGGATTTATGTACAGCGGTGCTTATTAGGGTTTTAATGTATGCTTATACATAATGCACAATATTAATAACCTTAGTATTTATTAATATATACAGATAAATACCACCTGTCAACTCATCACCCTGGGTTCCATCCCATCTTTGAATGGTGTAAAAATGTGGACAGGAAACACAGAAGTGTCCTAGACTGCAATAGCAGGTTGATCCACTAGATCCACTACATTTCAGTCCATTATAAAGTTTTACAATTGAATCATATTCTAATTTAGTGAACTGCCCATAGCTCTACGCAGCAGGTAGTGTCGCAGTCACACAGCTCCAGGGACCTGGAGGTTGTGGGTTCGATTCCCGCTCTGGGTGACTGTCTGTGAGGAGTTGGTGTGTTCTCCCTGTGTCCGCGTGGGTTTCCTCCCACAAAACACACATTAGTAGGTGGATTGGTGACTCAAAAAGTGTCCGTAGGTGTGTGAATGAATGTGTGTGAGTGTGTGTGTTGCCCTGTGAAGGACTGGCGCCCCCTCCAGGGTGTATTCCCGCCTTGTGCCCAATGATTCCAGGTAGGCTCTGGACCCACCGCGACCCTGAACTGGATAAGCGGTTACAGATAATGAATGAATGTCCTTAGGTGGAACGTCTTGGGTGTTAAGGAGACCAGTCCAGACTTCCACCCACCAGAACTGGTAAAGGGACGTATTAAGTCAATCTAGCCCTGTGAACTACCACCTTCACTACTACGCTTCATTCCAACCCTATTCTAAAACCAGATCCAGGACATGAAGGCCTTCAGAAGCATCTGTTTATTCCAAGTAGGTAAGTATCACTAAATGCTACTTGGATTCTAAAAGCACTTCAGTTTGGAGAGGGTTTTATATTCCTAAAAAATAATTTCCAACGTTTAGCATTATGCAAATTGCATCCCAATTACGTGTCAAATCTCATTCAATATCCTTAGTTTATAGGTTCCCTGAGATGTAACATAAACTCAAAATTCCCTTGGCTTCTATTGCAGCTTTTAAACTTCACTGTAAACTTCAGCTGACTTTACAGGCTTGGTGTCAAACTGAACTGCATCCAAGTGAAATCAGGTCTTTGCTTTTTTTACCATTCAGTACAAGATTGTTTTCTGATTTTCTGGGTCTGTAAAGAGGGTGAACTGAAGATCAGTGAAGATATAGATGTATGTAAGTTTAAAAGCCAAGAAACACAGCAACCTTTGAGTTGTGGAATCTCTTAGAAATCCTTACAGGTAGTGAGGTAGTGCTCCTGGAGCAAGGAAAGGGGCAGAGATATTTGGAGGACTTTTGGAGGGTATTTGCAGAACCCCTGTCTCTCAAATAAGCTAGAACACCAACTCAACCATGACATCAGTTCCCAATCCAAACACTCCAGCAAAGGTAGTGGGAACACACACACACACACACACACAGAGAGGCTTTTTATCTCCCACCAAACATCCTCCAGCAAAATAGTCAACATTGTTACATACGGGTGAACATGCTTTCCAATGCCAAAAAAAGATGTTTGGAGTAGTGCCAAAGAACAGAGGTCTTCAGTTCTAGTTCTGGAGGGCCATTGTCCAACAGGCCAACACATTTCTCCATTGCCACAAAACTCTTCCTCCACTCAGACACTAGACACTAGTCTTCCAGGGCCGGAAGTGAAGACCCATTGATCCAAGTGAAGATACCAATTAAAAAACAAAACAAAACAACAACAAAGAAAACACTACCCTAAAAAACTTTTAACCTTATTTGAAACAACATGTAGTGTCACTGTCACACAGCTCCATGATCCTAGGGTTGTGGGTTCAAGCTCTGCTTCGGGTGACTGTCTATGAGGAGTTTGGTGTGTTCTCCCAGTGTCCATGTGGGTTTCCTCAGGGTGTTCTGGTTTCCTCCCACAGTCCAAAAACACATGTCAGTAGGTGGATTGGTGACTCAAACATGTCCATAGGGGTGTGTGTGTGTGTGTGTGTCACCCTGCAAAGACTGGCCTTGGTAGTGAGTTATTAATTAGTTTCACATAATTTCTGAAAATTAGCATTTTGCTAATTAAATGCCAAAGTCACCTTGCTCCTTCAATTAGAGGATCCTTCATTTAGATAATCTTAGTTTATATGTGCATTAGTGCAGTGGTTCATGGCTGATGTCTAGGACCATCTCACAATGAAATGCTTGGAGATGATTGCTGTAGTTTCAGACTGAAGTTTGGAGACTGTTCTTTGTGATTATTTGTGGTTCTACTCGAAGGAGGGAGGTCCCGGGAGGAAGTCTCTGCCTACACACACCACCTTCACCACCATGCAGCAGTACCTGAAGCACAGAAAACCTCAACAGCTCAACAAACACACTTCACACTAGTTATTTGCACAAGCACAGACACTCCCTGAAACATCCTTGCTCAAATATCTACAGCCAAATTAGTCTGTCTCAGATTCAGGGAAAATGTTTTATGGCAAAACGTGTGTTTTTGGGAGTTTAAGCAAAAAATTTCCTCAGAACTAACGGAGCACCATTCGGAACTTTAAGGATGAGTTGGAGTGGTTTTTGTGATCCAGAATTAATCACCCAACATCGGCACTTCACCCCAGTGGTGAACAGTAACGAAGTAAAAGTAATGCGTTACTGTCCGTAAGTACTTTATTCGTGTATCTCTACTTTACTGAAGTATTTCTATTTTGGATGGCTTTTTACTTCACCACCACTACATTTCAAAATCAAACATCTATTTAATCCTCTACATTATGAAAAATATATAATATTTGTGAATAAAATCGTATACGCGACACGGAGTGGCTCCGTTGCTATGAGACAAACGATCACGGTTGCCACGCTAAAACAAGTGAAAATGTTTTTGATCTTAGAACCGACATGAATTAACAAAATGATTTGTACCATTTAGTATTTGGCTGTTTTTGAGTCATTATTAACTACGATTCATTCACATAAATGGGTTACGGATCTGTAGATGTCACAAATCACTCACCGATGGTGAGAGTAGGTTGAAGATTTATTAAAAAGTAGGTGAAGCGAGGTCAAAACCAAAAGAAATATTCCAAAACCCCCAAATCAGTACAGTACGGAGAGATTAACAAGTCCAAAAGACAAAAAGTAGTATCAGTCAAAAAAGTAACAACAAACAAAACAAAAAAACCTGTAGCCTGTTTAAAAAAAACAGATGTCTCAGAATTGCAGAAAAAGTTCAAACTATGTTCTGCAACTATGTAGACAAAACAGAGAGCTTAAATGAACTATGTCATTTTTTACCTTAAAATTAAAGCTTCAAAATCATTGTTATACTTCACTTCATATAATATGGAGAACAGAGCCTCTGTCGTTATTACTCCCATCTCAACTGCAGACACTGCACTATGTACCTTTTGGAGGAGGGTAGGAAACCACCCCTTTCCTTCTCCTCCCTACCAATTTCAGTACAGTGCTGTAAAAGTTAACTGCACTAGGGGGAGACCCAGGAGCAAAAAAAAAAATACCCATATCTTACCTAGTGTTCCTAAATGAGTAAAAACTATGTTGTTGTTTTACTAGGTGTTCAATGCCACTGTCAAAGTTTATACTCTTGCGTTGCCATCTGTGTCGCTCTTCAATTATGCATCCAACCACTCATCTTCAACCCTATAAAGTACACAATTTAGTGGTAGTAGTGGAATAGATAGTGCACTATTTAGGGAGTGTACTGTAGAGGAGTTAATATTTCTGAAATTCTCGACTTGAGCAAATTGAACCATGTTTGTCCGACTGCAGACCTTCATGTCCTGGATCTGGTTTTAGAATAGGGTTGGAATGAAGCAAGGTGGTAGTTCAGAGGCAACTTGACTTAATACCTCCCTTTACCAGTTCTGATGGGTGGAAATCTGGACTGGTCTACTTATCACACCAGACGGTCCACCTAAGGACATGTGTTTTTGTATTTGGAAGAATCATACAGGAGTACTTTATTGATAGCTTGAGTTAAAAAGGTTAGCATGGGTGCTGAAACTGACAATGTGGTACAAACAGCTCCACCTAGAATATTTTTCATTAGCTGCCACTGGCAGGAAGGTAATAAAATCATTATGATTACACAACGGCAAACATATTTAAACTGGTAAACACAGAGAACTGCACTATGGGGCGGAGTGAGGTTTATGCCAATGGTGGGTGCAGGGCAATATGATTTATGTTGTACACTAGAAAACCAGAATGTGGCTGTCACCCTGCTCTCAGCTTGAGAAAGTTCATATCGCCACATTCTGGTTTTCTATGATGTACAACACCAATCACATTCATGGGATGAGGTCCCTTACACTGTTGGTGCTGTCTCAGATCATCTGCCAGGCACATCCAGTATGATCGTCGATACTCTCTCACACCAAATGCGGGTCACTGGAGTCTTCACCTAGAAGTGGTCTGTATGATTTGGTAAACTTATTGGGAGTAAACGTGGACTTGTTCACATTGGAGGAAACGATTTCTTGCACTGTGGAATCTGTTCTCTCCTTTCCTCAGTCACTGCTGGAGGCTGGAACGTCTCCTGCCATGATCATGATGCATCACTTGCTATGTCATACACCACTGGTTGGTATTCAGAATTCTTGGTCTGCTGTTGGAACGGCGCCGATGGTCCTTCTCACTCATTTAACTACATTTATATTTGTAACTAGCACTAACAACACAGGACACAAATGTCTTGGCCTATTCACTACTACGTATATTGGAGTATGAAGATTGTATAAATATTTGATTAATAATATATTAAAAGCATCATATAAAAAAAAGTATCAATTTATAATCAGTCTTGAATGTTTTGTGTAGACTGTAGAACAGTCATTTCTCACTGTCTTGAAGGTTCAGTACGTTTGATAATACCTTTAAGGAATCCATCCATCCATCCATTATCTGTAACCGCTTATCCAATTTAGGGTCGCGGGGGGTCCAGAGCCTACCTGGAATCATCGGGCGCAAGGCGGGAATACACCCTGGAGGGGACGCCAGTCCTTCACAGGGCAACACAGACACACACACATTCACTCACACCTACGGACACTTTCGAGTCGCCAATCCACCTGCAACGTGTGTTTTTGGACTGTGGGAGGAAACCGGAGCACCCGGAGGAAACCCACGCGGACACGGGGAGAACACACTAACTCCTCACAGACAGTCACCCGGAGCGGGAATCGAACCCACAACCTCCAGGCCCCTGGAGCTGTGTGACTGCGACACTACCTGCTGCGCCACCGTGCCGCCCCCTTTAAGGAATTGTTCATCAAAAAGTTGTGTAGGTTTTTCATTCATTCATTATCTGTAAGCGCCTATCCAGTTCAGGGTCGCGGTGGGTCCAGAGCCTCCCTGGGATCATTGGGCGCAAGGCAGGAATACACCCTGGAGGAGGCAACACAGACACACAAACACACTCACACCTACAGACACTTGAGTTGCCAATCCACCTACAAATACACACGTTGGGACTGTGGGAGGAAACCGGAGCACCCGGAGGAAACCCACGTGGACACTGAGCCCACCACACTCCTCACAGTCACCCGGAGCGGGAATCGAACCCACAACCTCCAGGTCCCTGGAGCTGTGTGACTGCGACACTACCTGCTGCACCACCGTGCCGCCCTGTGTAGGTTTTTACTCGTGAATAATTGTTTCTCACTACAACATTCCCCTCAACAGATTTGCAGCTGCAGACATGTAAATACTAACAACTCATCAGATACAGCACTGGACCTGTTTTAACACTACTACAGTACACCTTGTGAAGTAGGAAACAGTTTTAAAGTGAACTGCGTTATTAATGTGGCACTACTATAAAATGTGTTCTAGCCATGTAAGCAATTACATACATACATACATCTAAAGTATTGCATCTAGCTAAATCAGCTGCACTGGGACCAGATCCAGCACGTGTCCTTGTTTGGTCTTTTCAGCATTAGAAGCCTTACAAGTTGTGATGGATCCTTCTAATTAAAATAGCTGGTTACCCCTCTGGCCATGAAGTCACTTTACCAATTAAGTACTGTCAAGAACAATTTATCACAGCAGCAAGTCTGGATGACCACGGTTCCCATTTAAAAAAAAACTTAAAAATCAAAACAAAGAACAATTTACAGCTGGAGTCTCAAACTCTGGATTCTGGAAGGGGGTGAAAATGAGTGCCACAGCATGAAATATTCCTGATTTTAAGCTGCAAATTGTCAGGACCTAGGTTAAAGTATGGCATCCTTGGTGGCATTCCCAAAAATACAACAGTGATGTCGAGACATACTTTCCAAAAAGATACTTTACATAAAGATGCGATGGTCAGTCACATGCTGTATTAAAACGATGAGTTCTAATTATTATTCCACATAATTAGGAAAAAACAAAACTGCAATATTTGTGCATGATCAACTTAAGCTATACATTTCAAATACATACCAAGCTGGCACTGTACCATTGGTGGTGCACGCAAACCATAACATACAAGATCAGACTCAAATGGGTAACAATATTTTTTAAACTTTATTTACTTTTTTTCTTCCTTTTTGAAATGAATTCCATTCTCACATGAAAGACATTCTACTCAAAAAGTCAAATAAAGGTTTCATGTGAACTCCTCAACATCCTTTCCTTTCCTTTTTACACAAACACCCCCCACCCCCCCAGCTCTTTTTACCTCTTCATCCTCAATTACAGGGCAGACACAAAACTCCCATTGGAAGAAAACAAATGAAAAAAATAAAAATAAAAAAGGGAGGGGAGGGGGGGGGAGGAAAAAAAATAAAATAAAAATTCAGGCAAGGAAAGTATATACCTGATGAGGCACAAACTTCTAAATGAGAGCTGATGTGATCGGTCCTTTCGTCTTATAGAAGAAAATAAAATACCTTTGTACTGAGAATGACGTTAGACTGCCACAGTGCCTCCTAGAGGCTGGGTCTAAACTCCCTGCCCTTGTTTTATATGTATTGAATGTAAATAAAAAGCTTAGACGAGCCCACATCCCTCCCCCCTCAGAAAAACCTCACCCTCCTCTGTATTTCCAGCCCTTCACAGCTGTGTGTGTATGTCTGGGTGTACACATGGCTGCTACAGCCAAAAAAGTCTTTGTATGTGTGCGTTTGTGTATCCGTTTGTGAGAGGGCAACTCCAGAGGGTGAGGCTGATCCCTAGTATTTCACTCCTGGGACAAATTCCTTGGCCTCAGGGTTTAAGCTGCTCTTGCGCTGGGAAGAGGAGAGACAGAGAAAGAACTTCATGTCAGAATACAGCTCATTTCAAATGGATATTTGGCTTTGAGTCAATTTAAATGGAGTTTGGAGATAAGTAAATGCAAGCCTATGAAATTAGTCTGCAACCACACTCTCCACGTCAAAACATATTCCTCAAAAATACAACAATTTGTGATTTTTGGCAACAGGACAACGTTTTTAGCTTTTAGATACGCTGCTACTTTCTGGACTCATTTGTAATGAAACCTACTGCAGGATCCTTCAATATTTCAACTGAAAATGACTGTGTACACTTGCAGCTAGGGATGCACCGATTATGGGTTTTATGGGTCGACACGAAAATTAGCAGCCGATAACAATATTAATAACTCATAAATTCACTTTTTGTATTTAAAGTTAATTCAAATTTGTAGTTAGTCAAAGCAAATCAAATTCTTTTTCTTAAAGTTTGCCATAGGACAAGCTTTTCTCTACTTTTTAAATTTTATCTTTTAAGATTAGTTTATTTATATTTTTAATCAAAGGTTTACTGCTGGTTGCACATGAACAGTTTCTATAGGGGCGCCAATTAGTGCAGCACAGGGTGTGTGTAATAAAATGTGTATAGAGGTTTTTACAACAAAGCAGCTTCACAGAATTCCAGTAAAGACAGAAGTTTTAACATGAAATGTTAAAAAGCCCCAGGAGAGCAACAGTGGCAAGGAAAACCTTGGGAGGAACCAATGTTATTAAATAATACATTATATCATTTTTCTTAGTGTCTCAGTAATAACTACCGATGCTGAATGGCTATCTATTTTCATGTGGTTTACATAAGGGCTCCAGAGCCCTTCATAAGAAGAGTTTCTACATTTCTCAACCTTACCACAATGTCCTCTGTGTTGTTGTCATTGACTGAGAGGCCATTGAGCTGCTGCTGAAGCTGCCCTACTCCTGGGGGGAGGTCCCTTGCTGGAATGAACCAATCTTGGTCCTCCTCGTCCAACATTTCCTGGAAACAGCGCTCTAGGAATTCTTGCTCCAACAACTCCTCTTCTACCTGAAAGACAAAAATGAATGTACAAGACAAGAGAAAGAATGAATTATAAATTAGCAAGAGTGCATGTTTTTCATATCTGAGCACATATATAAGCCACGATACTGCAGACAAGCCACTGCTCATTAGCAAACAGCTAATTATGTGTGTGTGTGGGTGTATAATTTATTTTTTTGGTATTAGGAAGATAAATGTGTAGTGTGATATACCTGACAAACTGGCTAGAGGAACCATTTTACCATTTTCTGCTCAGAATAGTTTTGATGGCGTTTGAGTTAGAATCTTGATTTGCTGAGTAAACGTTTCAGGAAGATCTTCAGCATTAGACACAAGTTTAAACTGAGAACCTTAACGTTAATCTTAACGCGTTCATATTGAGAGCACTTATTACTACGCTACAGATAGCAGAGGTGTGTGAATTGACTGGATCCCTACAGGAGGTAATAAACTTAAGTAAACAATTTAATGGGAAATAAAGCCTTAAGTGTCTTAAGACAGTAAAGGTCTAGTGTTGTCTTTTAAATGCACACAAACCTGTCTGTTATACTCTTCTTCATTCTCCATCCACATATACTCTGCGAATGGGTTAGCTTCTCCTTCTGCATGGCCATTGATTACTGAGTCTTTTCCCTCTTTCGCTGGAGGCCCGCCCCCCGGCGTCTTTGCTACATCCGGCCCACTCATGTCTGCTGGCTCTAAGAAAGAGAAGACCAAAATTACAAACCGCAATAAAACAGAAAACTGGGTTGAATAAGCTGGTAATCAAAGCCAGATATCATTAAAAAAAAAATCATAAAAATGTGTGCAGACTAGTTGGCTTCTATTTTGCTGCAAATTGGATATCAGATTTAACATGTATATCCATTAGGGTTATTGAGGACTATTTTACAGTTATAACCTCATTTCCAGAAATCATAAATAACTGGATACTGTAGTTGTGTGTAGCGTACAGTTTGTGTACAAGAATCAAGATGTGGAATTTACAGCAGGAGTGTGTTGCTGTTTTCTTAACATCAGCACTAACAAAGCAGGGCATCACATAGGTTCAAAATAAAAATCACCTACACGCCGTTAAAAGACAAGTGCTTCACAGCTGTGAATAAATCAAGTGCATAAACCTGAGTGCCCTACTCCCTTATTTAAATAAATAAATGGATCACCAGCAAACACTGAAGCAATCTTGGCCTAATAAAGTCAGTAAAGACACTTCCAAAATAGGAAAATGGGCAGAAATAATCCCTGTGCAGAGACATTCAAGAAGTGACCACTACATTAGACAAGCTAGTAGAAATCATGTGCATCCTACACTACATTGCCAAAAGTATTCATTTGCCTGCTTTCACACGCATATGAAATTGAGTAACATGCCATTCTTAACACATGGGGTTTAAATATGATGTTGGCTCACCCTTTTCAACTCTTCTGGGAAGGCTTTCCACAAAGTTTAGGAGCATGTTTATGGGAAATTTTTTACCATCCCTGCAGAAATGCATTTGTGAGGTCAGATAAAGATGTTGGAAGGGAAGGCCTGGCTCACAGTCTCCACTCTAATTCATCCCAAAGGTGTTCTATTGGGTTGAGGTCAGGATTCTGGTGTGAAAGGACTTAACTGACCCGCACAAACTCCCTCGTCCATGTCTTTATGGACCTTGTTTTAAGCACTGATGCGCAGTCATGATGGAACAAGAAGGGACCATCCCCTTGAAATTTCCAAAACCTCTTGGTGTGCTGAAACAAAGCGTTCCTTTCCCTGCAATATAACCCCACCAAACTTTACACTTGGCACAATGCAGCCAGATAAGTACGGTTCTCCTGACAACCACCAAACCCAGACTCATCCATCGGATTGCTAGACGGAGAAGTGTGAATCATCACTCCAGAGAACACGTCTCCACAGCTCAGTGTGCAGTGGCTGCATCTGCACTTGGTGAAATAAGGCCTGGATGCAGATGCCATGGAAGCCCATTCCATAAAGCTCTCTACAAATTGTTTTTGAGCTAATCTGAAGGCCACATGAGGTCTGGACCTCTAAAGCCACTGAAGCTGCAGACAGTTGGCGACCTCTGCCAACTACACACCTCAGTATCCGCTGACCCTGCTCGGTCATCTTATGTGGCCTATCACTTTGTGGGCACTTTGAGTTTGTCATTCTCAGTTATTTCCACTCGGTTGACTGATGAAAATGTCACAACTAGACTTTGCACAGGTGGCTATCACAGTACCACACGGCAATTCACTGAGCTCCCGAGAGACGCATTTTTTTCACAAATGTTTGTAGAAGCAGTCTGCATGCCTAGGTGTTTGATTTTTTTATACACACACCTGTGGCTATGGAAGGGATTGGAACTGAATTCAATGATGTGGATGGGTAATAATTTGTGCAACATAGTGTATGTAGTTAGAGGGAAGGAAGTGTCCATGGACATCATCTGATTACAGCTGAAGCTAAACCAGAGTTTACATATAAACTGTTTTTGTTCGTTAACTTTAGGTTTTCACCTCAGTGTGCCCTGAATATTGTCCCCGTGCTGTGAATCAATAATTGCAATCACAATCTGAATTCTGCCCCAGAAATATGACTTTCATTTAATTAAGCATCATGCAGCTCTACTTTAACTGATAGTATTTAGATCACTGTAGCCATAAAGCACAACAATGAATGTGAGTAATGAGAGAAAATGAGCCACATGGGATCTGATTAGGAAAAGAGAAACACACACAGTTTTATGTGTGTCATGACATCAGGAGTGGTGAGTAGCGCTTGTTGCATAAGCAGCCAGACAGATTAAATAAAGCAGGGCAGACTGTACCATCAACAACACAAACAAGGAATTCTTACAATTCCCATGTCTCTATAGGACACCGTCCTACCACTTGCCAAGTCTGGCCCGTGCACAACACTCAGAAAATTGAAGTAATTTCAGTTTTCTATCCCATACAAAACAGACAAGCTAATAATCGTTTGGTGAAAAAAAAATAGAAATAATAATAATAATATTAAATCTTAAAATCTAGAGTGGTCCCCATTATATGCAGCTAGCAAGCTGCACACCACTGAGGCATTAGCAGCATCATTACCTTTGCCTTGGAATAATCAATAATTAACCTTGCTTAGATAACTTCCATGCACCAGACACAACCTACTGTCACTGTCCAAAGAACAGCATAAGAGAGAGGGAAGAAAAAAATAAAAAATAAATAAATAATTAAAAATAAAATCCCCAACATATTCACATTAAAGACAGCTGCTGTTTTCAAATGTTTTAGAAAATTAAATGTTGGCAGCAATGATATAAACATTCATCCTTAGTTCAGGCCCATTACAAACAACAGTAATGAACTTAAACAAAAGTGAACATTTTGTAAAAGTGTTTTATTAAATTTAATTATGGTCATTTCATATTACAATAGGGACTAAAAATAATAGGTTAGTGTTACCAAGCGACTTGAGAAGCTGGTAACAAAGCAAAACAGCATCTGTTGTTTGGACGTGCTGTGTTTTATCTATAATCAAGACAACACTGAACAAAAAGTCGTCAAAAAAAAAGTGCTCAAAAAACAAGAGAGGAATATTAGGAAAAAATATCCCATGTTTAATACCGAAGCATATTTACTGTACAAGCCTCAATCACTGAACTATGATGGTCAAAAAAACAAAAACAAAATCATTCATAAATCATGATTCTCTGCATAAGATTTCACGTTATGAAAGCAACTAAGATCTGTATAGTTCCCTAACAATTTCAGAGAATACCACCCACCACTTTCTGGCTTAGAGACACTGAATAAAAGCATGTTCTAACTGAAGTATAAAATAAATATTGAGTGTGTGTGTGTTCTAACAAGTGATAGCTTGGAGTAGCATATCAGAAAACAGTTTCTCCATTTCAACACACTGGGCCGTGTCACAGCATCAGTATGGAAGCACCACATGCATCTTAGACCAAATACACATCTCAAAGCAAGTTGCTCTAGGATCTGATCCCCTTTCAAAACAGAGCGGTATTCATCATGATGCTAAAAGCAAAAACTTATCTGAAATCAATTTGAAGCACCGTGCCAGTGTCCTGAGGGGGATCTAAGCTGACAAACACAGACAAGACTTGCTCAGTGGCTCAATAGCAGAATTATGTCAGAGGGATGGGGAGGTAAATAAAATATATATAAAAAAAACCCCACTAAACTGCTCAACAATAAAATGAACAGAGCAAAAATAATCCTTTGAATGTTGCTATGGTGGATGGGTATAATTTACTGAAATGGTACTTAAAACTTAAAGTGTCTCTATATAGAGTGTCTGGTACACTGTTGTAAAAACTGTCACTGTGGTGGTACCATCAAAAGTACATATTCATACCTTTAATTAGGGAATTGTTGTTTTTCAAGTTGTGTTGATTTTGTACAGCCCATTTCTATTAAGAAAGATTACATCACCTTCTCCAGAAGGAGGGGTGAATATTTGTAATGTACCTTTAGGGAACATAACAGAAAACCACTTTTGTACCTTTAAAAGGTACAGTTACACAGTTTGTACATTCGGTGACCAAAAACATACCTCTAGCGTACCTTTTTTTCCTGAGAATGTTGGCTTTGCTGCTTAACTCTGACAGGATCGATCAGAGACTTTTATGTCCTTTAATAAATATATGTCATATAGGGGCAGATTACAGTTCTACAACTAAAACTGCTTCAAACAACTATGAGAACAGCTTTCAAATATAATGCCAAACATTTCAGTGCAGTGCCTAGATCCTCCCCAATGCGGCTCACTGCTCTGACATTTGATTAAACAGTTAAAATTTAAATGCAAAAAATTCCTATTTGTTCCTCTTATTTCTAATTCCTTATAAAGCTGTCGCTGTCATTTAAGTATAAAATAGTCGTTAGTCAAGGTTTCAGTGATTTAAAGTATATTGTAGTAATCAACACAGAAAACAAAGTGACTACTAAAACAATATCTAAAATTACCAACACGAACTAAGAATTTTCACCTACTGCTGCTCATTCCACTTCCAACTTTGTAGACACTGTGCGAAATGTACAAATGTAAAATGCAAATGTTAAAAATCATCGATGCCCTATATTTAATTGAAAATGTCAGAGACATTTAAAATGTTGAATCTGAAAAAGGTTTAGAAATATATTTGCCAATTTTGAATTTGATGCCAGGAACAGGTTACAAAATAAAATGTCTGGGAACTGAGGAGACCAATCGCTGTTATTTATATATATATATATATATTTTTTTAAGAAAATTTGTTTCTTGAGTTTGTTGCTCAACAATAATGGGTCTCCAGTATGGTGTTAATCATTCCATAATGCACCAGTTGTTTTCAGTGGGTGACAGGTCTGGACTTGTTTAGCATATGGACTCTTACTAAGGTTTCATGCTGTTATAATGCTGCATTTGAGTGGTACCACAAAAACGAGTTGACACCCTCACATGAACAGCCTCTGAAGTCAGAAAGTCAAAATCTGTCTGGATGGCGAAATGTTGCTCCAAAAACTGTATATATCAAACATCATTTAAAATAGTGCCTTCACAGAGAGTGAACACAGACACTTGCTTTTGAACGGTGCTGTTTAAATCCTGTTCACAGGTTCTGGTTAGTGAGTCCATATGCAATAATTTCCACTAATGCAGTATGACACAAAAGCCCAAAGATCACAGCCAAACAATATTAGTTCTGGGGTTTTCCCCATGCATATAGAAACTTATCCAGACTCTTTTAAACTTTAAGTGACATTATGTAGTAGTGTAGATAATGAAACAAAATTCATAAACAACATCCTTGGTTTGTTGCACTGTTAAAGTCCATCACAGAATGGTGAAGCTCTCTCTATGTTTACTTCAAAAAGACTCAGCCTCTTAGATGCTCTTATTAAAGCCAGTCTTATCATCAAATGGTTTCCATTCATTAAATTTATTCATTCGTCAGTTCAGGGTTGCAGTGGGTCCTGAGCCTACCCAGAATCACTGGGCACAAGGCAAGAACACACCCTGGAGGAGGAGCAAGTCCTTGGCAGGGCAACACTCCTCACATATCAATTTACCTATGGACACTTTTGAGTAACCAATTCACATACAAACGTGTGTTTTTGGACTGTAGGAGGAAACCTGAGTACCCAGAGGAAACCCACACAGACACAGGGAGAACACACCAAACTCCACAGACAGTGAAGACAAATAAAAAAAATTGTTTGAAATAGTTGTACCATTTTAGATGCATATTGAAATTTAATTTGCATATGCTTTAAACCCTAAATGTCAGCTAAATAATAATAAAAAAAATTCACTTCACACTCAGACTCACAAGCACAGCCTAGAGTCAAAATTTGAATGATTCATAATTAGCCACAGTTCAAATTAGCCATGATTTTTGTTTATAACTGACATGCCTTAACATGCAATTCATTGTTTTCAAGCAGTGTCCACAGGAAGTGCACAATTAAGCTTCTGATGAACACCGTCTGTAGATTGGCAACTGCTTTAAGGCAGATCAGATGTGTGAAGACGACCTAGTTCCACATCTCAGGTTTAAGCCATGTGAGCCCAAGTTAATCGCTTTTCCGGTGCTCCTTCGAGGCTTGAGTCAGACAACATTTTTTTTGTGTGTGACATTCACAGAGACCATGATCGTCATCAAATCTGCCTAAGATAAAATGTATGATACTGGGATGGGATTACATCATTACGTGTTTGTAACAGCACAACACAACATAAGCAATTTGTAAGTTGTATATCAAAGAAAATCACTACTACTTTTACCAAAGAATAAACAGGGCTTAACAATAATAATTACATAAATGAATACAATACAAATTCTTTGATTGCTGTAAAACTGGTGTCTCATTATTAACCCAGTGCTGTACAAAACATTTAGTTTATTATTAAACACATTTGTGTTTCCAAACAGGACAACTGTAGCAACAGGAATATGCCATTCACCCCTGATTTTTATACTGCATATTGTTTGTGAACACCATCCAACAATATCCATTATGAAACTGTTCTTAAGATTTGTCAAATCCATGCCATTCTGCCCTTAAACATGTAATACAGAGCTTGCAAGTATCAGCAGAAATCAACACCCCTATATTTCTGTGCACATCAAGGAAATTAGTACACTGCCAGGTAACTATACATTGTTTGGCTGATATTCAGAAACCAATAACTCATGTTTACTTTACAACCTCAAATCCTTCATTTTTTAGTTTACAGTTGGTAGAGGGCACCGTAGGAGAAAAAATGTATGAGTTTCACAACTAAATAACACCTTGTGCATTACCCAAGAAGGTCATGACACACACTCAGTCTGCGGTCAGTCTGTCAGTTGTAGCACAGCATCTGCCAAAAGAACTTTTGCCTATTAACAATCTGCTTGTCCCTGCCAAGAATCTTGCTTGGTCTGTGCCTGTCCAGAACCATCAATGGGTGACAGCTACGCAGGAAGAGGACTGGTGTAATGGAAATCAAGTGGTCATACAGGCATCTTACCTTTCACCAGGGAGCAAATGGTAACTAAAGGTTTACAGACAACAGCATGTTGACTTTTTCATTAAACTATTAATTTGTATCAAATAATGACATTTCTAATTAATGCTTTCCACACCATGTATTGGGTCCCTAGAAACATACTAGCTAATAAATACATCTAATTGGTGTAATGTCTGAAAAAGGACTGCTTTATTGTTGCATTGTGTTGCTGAGCCACAGAGGGAGGCACTAAAGCCTCCTACCTGTTGTTCCAAGTAATTTCGTTTTTATGTGAGCATGACCTGTAATTTAAAAAAGCAACTATAGGTTTATGACTTGGCCAACTTGGAATCACATCGCAGTTAAGGGGAATTCCAAAGATAATTCCCCAAAAATAATTAAACATAAATAAGTGAAACATCCCATTTAACCTCATCCTGAGATGCACCAAAACAAAGAATATGAGCAAGGGCTCACATTAAGAGTTTAAGAATCCATGAGAAATGCATTTATAAAATAGTGTTTATAAAGAAGCTAGTAACTGTGGGAACTGAGGTAAGGGGAGGTTTCCTTAGATTCCATAGACTTGCAGAAGGCTTTCCAAAGCAGGGACACTACCACTGGGTCGACTTCCAAGCACTCCTTGGTTAAAAGTGTGTAGCACTAGCATGCATGCAGAAGATTGGGGCTTGATTCTCTGCTCAATCAGGCAAATCACACATCACCAATGGAGAACCCTCAAGCAAGACACCCAACTCTTCATCTACAGCCATAACCTTAATTAACAAAATCTAGAAATCTGAAAAAGTATAAATCTAAATTATGTTGCTCTCGTCCAACTCAGCTTATGCAACAAAGGAAATTACACTTCTCCATCTTGGAGAAGGCTGCCAGCAAACCTGAATGAGGGGATGAAAAGCACTGGACAATGAGAACGAAGGCCGTCTGAAAAAGAAAAAGAAAAAAACCCCAAAACATAAAAAGCACGACGGGACAACAGAGGCCGAGTGGGAAAAGGACGAGCTGTAGCTCCGGAGAAGATAAGAGACCTCCTCACTCTTGCCCTAAAATGTACCAAACATGCGTTTTTAAGCTCGTAATCAACACCACAGTCGCTGCATGTAAACATGGCGCAGTGAAGAAAAACAAACCACGCTCTTACTCCACCTGACCACAACATGTCTCACTAAAACAAAGAGCAAGCTGCCTTATGTTTTACTCTCCTATGAAGGCCACTGTTGTCGTTATGCAAGACAGCTTTGTTGGTTAAACCGTCAGTGGTGTAATAGACTCGTAAATGGTCAAAAACCACGAAAAGGACATCACGTAATTGATGTGCATTACAATAAAAAAGTTTAAGCTGAAAAACATCGAGTCCAAGGGAGAAGACCTCATTAAGGTGACCTCATTGGTCGGTTCAGCTTAATAAGTTGGATTCTTATTTTCCAGCTTCTTTTTCTAAACTCCGTTCCACCTTAAAAAGGTGCGACCAGAGAGTAACGTTAATTCACGTGCCTGAACCCAACTGCTGCGCCATTACAAAGGAGCTGGTGAAGAAGAATTACATTTTAGCCTCACGGAAACAGGTTAATCAGCTTGCCCATAACCATCACAAGTAACGGCCTAGGACACTCAGCGTAGCGGGTTCAAATTAATAGCTGGCTATGAGCTGAGCTAAAACTCAAGAGTTGAGATACGTTACTTTCGTGCACACATCTCTTTGAATTTAACGGTACATTAACAATGTCCAGAACACGCAGTGGCTCATCGAGGACAGCAACACTTTGCCTTTTCTTTGTTTCTTCCATTCAGCGCCTTGTTACAATAAGCAACGAGGAGACAGCAGTCAAACGGAGTTACTGAAGTCAACTCAAACCCTGAGAACCTGCACTGAATCCACTGAAGAGACCTGACACAAGAAGAAAAACATTTCAAACGTTATACCTGGCATTGTGTACTCTCTGCTTGTCCTTTTAAATTCGTCAGAATTCACCAAAATTCACAAACAAAGTCCGTAGTTAAACTCCAGCACAACACACTAAGGGATAATTCCTTCACTTGCAGTGAGTTGAGCAGGCTATGTGCGGTTAGCTAAATAGTAGGGCTAAGAGTCGGTTCCATAGAGTCGATTCTCTGCATTCTGAAATTGAGCGTAGATTCAGAAGCTTTAGACTTGATACCACGTTCACTAATACTAGAATTTGTGTACTTAATAGACGTGAAATATTTTTCATATTTTATTAGTATGTACCATATTTAGAAATTTGTAGTAGAGGAAAATGACGAAGGAACTCGACCAATTCCCATTCATTGGAACCGTATTTAGAGTCGACTCCTGAATTCCTGGAATCGAACGGCTCACTAAACACATATGGAGCAGTGTGTCACGTGGCTTGCGCTTAAACAAACACCTACGCGGCTCCTCCTCCCGCGCATGCTCTCTAACGGCTCCTACTGAAAGTGCGACAACCACAACAAACTTATAAACAAGACGGAGCTGAAATGACCGCCCTATGTTCACTGGTGTCTCTTATTCAGATTTCCTACACCCCTGGATCAAAGCGGGATAGGTTTGTCTCCACTAAATCCATTCAAGTTAAACCCTTATTTACTCCACAGGGATCCAGGAGTATAGACTAAAATTGTGTAAACAAAGTGCGCCTACGAATACCCTGATCATATTCCTGTTTTATATTTTAATACTAAAATAAATACATTTAATAATAAGGATATTGACATACATGTTGAGTATATAGATTACATTTTTTCCATTGTGTGCCCAAAATTCATAATTACCCAAATTCAGAATTCTTTATCCCTGGTCAAAATTATTCACCCCACTGTTTACCTGGATTTGTTTTAAGTGTCAAAAAAGCAGAGATGTCACGTTTTTAATACAAGCTGAAAATTCTGTGATTGTTAAGTAAAATAAAAAATAAAGAGGGACTGATGTTTTGTTTGTTAATTGGTTTTCCATTTCTAATCCTTCAATAGACAAACGGAGTACAACCCATTTCCCTATTTGGAATGTTATCAACATTCATTCATTTATTATCTGTAACCGCTTATCCATCGCGGTGGGTCCAGAGCCTACGTGGAATCAATGACACTTTTGAGTCACCAATCCACCTACCAACGTGTGTTTTTGGAGCACCCAGAGGAAACCCACGCAGCCACAGGGAGAACACACCACACTCCTCACAGTCACCCGGAGCGGGAATCGAACCCACAACCTCCAGGCCCCAGGAGCTGTGGGACTGCGACACTACCTGCTGCGCCACCGTGTTATTGGTGCCATGTTATCAACAGTATCAGAGAATGTAAATTTTATATATATTTTTCTTTTCTTCCAATGCATCAAAACACAAATACAGGGAATATGAGAATCAGATATATTTAGATTTTCGTTCACTATAATTTGATATTTTGTTTCTTACCTAACAGGAAGATAAGAAATATACGTGTCACATAAACATCACCATTCTGCTGCAGTTTCACAAACTTGCTTATATTATCCTTAGAACACCTCTCCAGACACCCATGTCCCAATGTGTATAGAAATCTCAGAATATGTTGCCCTGTACTTGACCATATTTTTTTATTAAATCATGAAATGGGTCAAGTATGTTCATCGTTAATCTAAAAGCAGAAGTTCCTTCGTTTCAAAATACATGGGCTATTAGTGATAAAACAGGTTCTGGCCCAAATCTGCACCCCAACCCATAATTAGCCACAAGCAGGAATGAAAAAAAAAACCCTCATTATTTATATCTGTTCATATTCATCTTTCATATTTTGTTGTATTTTGTTCAATTATGTTGTAGAAAACTGTTTTCCTTAAATCAATGATAATTATATTGTTCAAAATAGGGAAATGGGTCACTCTCCATTTTTCTATTGCAGGATTAGAAATGGAAAACCAATTAACGAAAGGTACACAGACCTATCTTGGGGAAATGTTGGGAGCCTGAACACTCCTTGATTGTTATAGTTTTGTTTTAACAACATAATAACAACACATTTCATTAAAGAGGTCAGTATAGTTTAATTTTTATTCAGCTTGTTTATTCAATCTGATATCCAGGAAAAGAGAAAAAGGATCTACTGCATGAAGTAAACTGAAACAACCTTTTAAATGTAAAACATTAACAGCACATGATATGTATCATCCATCCATCCATTATCTGTAACTGCTTATCCAATTTAGGGTCGCGGGGGGTCCAGAGCCTACCTGGAATCATCGGGCGCAAGGCGGGAACACACCCTGGAGGGGACGCCAGTCCTTCACAGGGCAACACAGACACATTCACTCACACCTACGAGTTGCCAATCCACCTGCAACGTGTGTTTTTGGACTGTGGGAGGAAACCGGAGCACCCAGAGGAAACCCACGCGGACACGGGGAGAACACACCAACTCCTCACAGACAGTCACCCGGAGCGGGAATCGAACCCACAACCTCCAGGCCCCTGGAGCTGTGTGACTGCGACACTACCTGCTGCGGCACCGTGCCGCCCTGATATGTATCATCATAAGTCTTAAATAACAAGTATTGTCCCTATTGCCAAACACAATAATGTAGCACATTTAGCTGCCTTTATAAAACTAATCATTAAATCCATGTTTTAAGCTAAACTTTAAAGGAGCAATCTGTAAGATAGTTACTGTACTTAGTCATAAAATGTCCAGAGTGTGTGATCATAGATTAAGGAAACAGTCAAAGCTAAAACACTGCTACCTCTCATAGCATTGCTGAAGCAGTATATTCTCTTTAAGAAGTGCCCAGTTCAGAGCGGAGCTCCTGTGATCCCGCCCACTGTCCAATCACTTTACAGTCCAAACCCACAGTGTTGCCAGATCTACAAACATAGTGACTTGCAGCTATGAAATGATCAAGTGAACAAAGTTAATGTTATATTTTCCATTGACCTTCTAAAAATCTCCATGAACAGAAACAGAGTAAAATGAGAGGAAATATTGGCCTTGTGTTTGAAAGGTGGAGGCAGTTTAGAAGCAGCAACACAACAGAACAGAGCAACAGAGCCAGAGCTGGCTAATTTTCTCCTGAACAAGTAAATCATTTCTGAAGAAAATACATAAGTACAGACGCCTATGTATAGATTAAAATGAGTGAACGCCATAGGTTGTATGTTTTATATAAAGAAAGTGAGGCATAGTGACAATTGAAAGAGGTGTTTTGTGTGTTTTATACAAAAAAGGCGAATAGTGTGTGTAATGAATGACTATATAATATGAGTTTCACTTTTTGAATGGAATTACTGAAATAAATAAACTTTTTCGTGATATTCTAATTTTATGACCAGCGCCTGTATATGGTACACTCTAAATTCTCATAACTGATTCTCCTTAATGTAGTACTACCCAGACCATCCTACATGCATCTTTTTAAGGATTGCCGTTACAGTTTCAAAGTTTCTGTGCTGAACGTAAAGGCTGTGCTCTGATGACGACCACGAGTACCACTTCACTGCGCTGTTATACTAAAGCACAACTGTGAATCACGAGGCAGACATAATAATCATTACAAAAATGTATAATTAAATAATTAAAATCTTTGAATCACTCAAACGACCCTGAGCCGAACTCGTCTCTGTTCAGAATCGGATTCTTTGTAATATTTTCTCTCTGAATGGATTGTCCTGATTCTCACTCAGTTCCGCGGACTGGAAATGACTCGTGTCCGGTTCAGAACAGAGCAGAGTTGCGTCTTACACTGCAGCTGCACCGCCACCTATCGACGAAATGACACAATCACACACTACTGACACTGAACTTCCTGTCCTTTATCTCAGCCTCGCGCGCTTTGCTTAGGTGTTTGTCATCGTCACCTCCGATATAGCGCCGCCTCATATTTCTTTAAATTGTTTTAATTTGAGCGACACCTGTTTCAAAAAGCAAACAATTAGCCCAACCTACTGGTGTTATTTATTATTTATTTAATAAATAAATATTTATATAGTATTTATTATATTTTCACACTGCAAGCGTGTACTTAAAATATGGGACAGAGCCAGAATTAGTACGCGTTTAGTTCTGTATTTCTCTTGCATTTTTCGTCACAATTTATATGATTTGAATGTCATTCGGAGGAGAACAACTGTTTGTACTGCAGCAGTAGCAGGTTTGGAACATGCACATTTTGAAAACACCATTCTTTTTTTTTTCATCGGTTAAAATCAGCTTATAACCAGACTTTAATTTGGTCACGACACACAGTACAGAAGGGCAGACTTCAGGTGTCTATTAGCTCCGAATGTTTTTCCCTTTGTGGCCATTATGCGGCGCAGCGCACACACGACTCTCCGGATCTCTGTAGATAGGTGCAGATTAGTCAAAGACGGGGCAATTGTTTTGATTCATTTTGGCCACAGAGAGGAATAACCATGCTTCTTCATTTGAAAAGGGCCATCAATGTAATCTGTTTAGATACAAACTACTCTAAATGCCTTAAATAAAGCTGATACATCACACCATCTAGCATCTAAAATGAACCCTAAATGGACTTATGTGGATCACATAATGTCAGTACATGTCAGAGTGTTGTTGTTACAGCATTGTCTGTATAAAATTGTTACCCAAACACCTTTACCATGCAACATATATTTTCATTTTGAAAAACACTATATTTTGAAATACTCTGAAACTGAAAAGTTGGGACATTTGTTAAATGCAGTAAAAACAACATTCTGGGATTGGTTAATTCTCTGAAGTGTTATTTAAATGGCAAAAGTACAAAGAACTTGACTCTCAACACACACACACACACACACACTCACACACACACACACACACACACACACACACATACACACACACACACACACACACAAACAAAATGCCATCTCCCCAAAGTAGATACACCACAGGTCAGAGATCTTTCTTCTGCATTCTTTTCCTTGCCATTCACTTTACAAATTACATACTGAAAATGCATTTTCTGATATTGAGACACACACTGGAATGATTTTTGTGTCAGTAGTAAACAAAGGGAAAATCTTCTTGTAGCCTCAATTACAGTGAATAATGGAGAAAGTCTAGAAAATGAGGCTGTGCCCTTTTCAACCAGCTCCAGTAATAATCGCTTTTTAAGTTTGTTAGTCTTCCTCACTGGTCTTTTGGGGGTGTTATTCATGGATTTATTACTGACTGTGTAAGGGGCACACCAGGAAAGCCCCCCTGCAGAAATGTCTCCCAGAAGATCCACATGCTATTTTACCCCTGATGAATTACAATCCTTTGAGATTAAACACAGGAGTTTGTGGAGAGTCTACTGTGAAAGAAAGCTTGCGTGTAATTGCACCACAGAATTCTTGCTGTACTCCAGTGGTGTAGACAGACAGGACTTTATGAATTGTGCTGATTTATTCCTCTCTGCTGAGGGGGCCACAGTGCTCCCCAGTAAAAGTGGTCAGTTTCGTAATCTCTTGTACCCCCCACTCCTCTGTAGACTCTTGGGCTAGTCTGGGGAACTGCTGTTTTTCATTTTTCTGGTGTGTGTGTGTTTTCGTGCATACATCCAGAACACTCTGACCACACAAAACTCACAATGCAGAACCCCAGGAAATCCCCCTCATGCTGTGCCCCAAACATACTGACACGCACGCATGCAACATGCCCAGAAAGTACAAAAGCCATCATATATTCCAGGTCACACTCACATACAATGAAACTCCATATAATCATTCAGCAACACCATCCTGCAAGTCATTTCTCCCTGGCAGGTTGGGGGAAGGGGAAAGAGAAGGCCCCAGGCCCTTCAAGGAACTGAGCCAACAACTCTCCAATAGCAGCCTTGCAAGTCTTGGCTGCCTCATAATTTCGGGACGGGTCATAGTATGTTGACACTGCTTGGAACATGGACCTAAATTAGGATTCGCATGAAACCACAACTTTGACTTAAATACCAGTACAGGATTACAATGCTAAAATAACATTTTAGAAATTAGTTAAACTGCCTGACGTGGTTAAAAATAGTAACACAACTATATAAAAACACTTGGACATTTTTGTCAAATGCTGTATGCAAGAATCCATCCATCCATTCACTATCTGTAACCTCTTATCCAGTTCAGGGTCGCGGTGGGTCCAGAGCCTACCTGGAATTGGGCACAAGGCGGGAACACACACCCTGGAGGGGGTGCCAGTCCTTCACAGGGCAACACTCACACATTCACTCACACACTCACACCTATGGACACTTTTGAGCTGCCAATTCACCTACCAATGTGTGTTTTTGGACTGTGGGAGGAAACCAGAGCACCCGGAGGAAACCCACACGGACACGGGGAGAACACACCAACTCCTCACAGACAGTCACCCTGTGTCACCTAGTCACCTATATATATATACAGGGGTTGGACAATAAAACTGAAACCTGATTTTAGACCACAGTAATTTATTAGTATAGTGTAGGGCCTCCTTTTCCGGCCAATACAGTGTCAATTCGTCTTGGGAATGACATATACAAGTCCTGCACAGTGGTCAGAGGGATTTTAAGCCATTCTTCTTGCAGGATAGCGGCCAGGTCGCTACGTGATGCTGGTGGAGGAAAACATTTCCTGACACGCTCCTCCAAAACACCCCAAAGTGACTCAATAATATTTAGATCTGGTGACTGTGCAGGCCATGGGAGAAGTTCAACTTCACTTTCATGTTCATCAAACCAATCTTTCACCAGTCTTGCTGTGTGTATTGGTGCACTGTCGTCCTGATACACGGCACCGCCTTCAGGACACAATGTTTGAACCATTGGATGCACATGGTCTTACTGGTGCAATGTGCAATTAATGAAGATTGGCCACCAGGCTGCTCCAATTTAGCCATGAAACCTCCCACACTAAAATGACAGGTGTTTCAGTTTCATTGTCCAACCCCTGTATATAAAACGTCTTAGGGCCACGACATTGTAAAAAAAAAATAATTAAATTAAAATCTAAGAATTCAGAGAAAAATCTCAGAATAATTCTTTGCACGTATAATGAGACAGACACACAGTGTAATTGTGGAATGCAGTGTGCTGCTTAAGTCAAACTATGGTATAGATTTCAGGCATCAACACTCTTTCTCTACCACATCAGGAGCAGATTGTGATTAGTATGTAAACCCTGAATCGTTTATTCAGAAGAGGGCATGTAGTTTCACAGGATACAATTAATGGTCACAAAAAATGATGGATCCAGAGCAAGTGCAACTCCGACGTGCCCACGAGGCTCCATCACGTTAGGGTTCATGGGCTCGTACAGTCAGGAGCTGCACTGATGGGGTTTAGTCGTCATGTAAATGCATTTAATAAATAACTCTGTTCACTTCACTGACTGATTCTTTCACAACTCACTCATAGTGCACAGACTGTGAGTCTGTCTACATATTATAATAAATAACAACCCAAAACAGCATTTCTCTAAATATTCTGACTATATTCTCGGAATTATACAGACCTTTTTTACTCAGTTATTTCGAGAGTTTTCCTCAGAATTATTCCAAGATTATTCTCAGAATTCTGACTTTCTTTTCTGAATCTTATTTTATTTTATTTTTTCAATGCCGGGGCCCTAAAACTTGCACAACCAAGCTGTCTTAGCTTTTACAAAAAAAAAAAAAAGTAAAAATGCATACTGTATTGAATTGTTTAACAGGATGTATGCTATACACTGTATACAAATCTGCACAGATCATTGTAGTGGGAATGTGATTGTCTGGGTGTGTGTGTGTGTGTGTGTGTGTCTGTGTAGGAAAATGGTCATGCCTCTGTCCTGGGTGGAGATTTGTCACAGGAAGGGCAGGGGTGGAAGCTAAGACACACGCAACACTCAAACACACACACATACATACACACACAAACATACATTGCATATAGGATAAGCACATGTTCCTGTATGATCATAGACTTACAGTACATGCACATTTGTTCAGGAAGAAGCAAATTAGTGCAGAATAGACCTTTATACAATTGATTTTCAGTTCTCACACAGGCACACATTGTTGATAGAATAAATCACTTGAAATAGTTTTATTAAAAGCAGAAGTAATATGTGTACCTACAGAATAATTATGCTGTCCCCAATATTCCAAAAGGCCTAACAAAGATTACTACCAGCCTTGTCTCATTTGCTCTCAGTAGCTACAAGTGCTGGTGTCCTGAACTAAGGCTGGCTCAGTTCTGCTGCCATTGAAATTCATAGAAAAACAAAAACAGTCTGCCACTTATTCTGTTATTTTCCAGTTATTTTCCCAGAAAATAATGTGTTCCAGACTGTAGAGCTACAAGGGTGTTGACTGTCCAGTAGTGGAAGGGTGGTGAACAATACAGGAAAGCTTTCGGGTGTGTTTGGGGTTAGAGCCAAAATGCTTCCTAGATTGGCATGGAGTGTGAGTCTAGTAGGGGTCTATGTGGAGCACTTCCTGTCACCTGACTCATTAACTTCCTGTCTGAGGCAGAGAGCTGGAGTAGTGTTTATAGATGCTGATGACGAAAACAGAATGGAAAAGGACTTTTTGTGCACTGACTAACTGAATCAGAAAAAAGCAGTGTTTTATTATTCTCAAAAGGCTCTCAAACTCTATTGACAATGCTTTTCTTTGGAGATAATACACATTGTGCTAGTGAGTGGTAGTGGCAGCAATGAATGCATCTTAAAATAGCTGATGTTATATTTTTTGATATGTTGGCACATAGTGTACATAGAAATAAGTATTGCATTTTCAGATGTGGAAACGCAGACAGACTCTATAGAATACTTTTAACCTTTACCTTTATGCTCGATCCACAAGGTGCCATTTGAAAGAAAGAGTGGAAGAAATATAGAAGCAGGTCTGGATGTGATTGAAAAAAGAAGTGTAAGAGAGCAAGGTAAAACAGGGGGCCTCTCACCGGGGGGCACTCACTATAACCATCAGTAATGGTTTCCAGATACAACAAAAATAAATTGATTTGGAAATATGACAAAAACAGGAATCCACAGAGGCCTTTTGTGTGTGTGAGTGTGTGTGGAAAATATATTACAGTATAAAATTCTTCACCTGTATACTTTGTTAAGAGGTATACCTGAATATTGCCCATTCAAATCAAGTAAAATTATTATGCAAAGTTTTGTTCACTTAAAGAACAACA
Source organism: Hoplias malabaricus (assembly GCF_029633855.1). Lineage (NCBI taxonomy): Eukaryota > Metazoa > Chordata > Actinopteri > Characiformes > Erythrinidae > Hoplias > Hoplias malabaricus. Next base: position 26,335,831 of record NC_089808.1, read on the forward strand.
CAGCAAAATCCTAGCCTTTACCAAAAAAAAAACAAACAAACAAACACCACTGGAAACTATAGTAGTGCATAGTTTAACAGATGTTCTGTAAGTGGTGTGAACATTTCATGTTGAATGGATCAATAGAAATGCTCAAAAATGGCTTGGGATAAAATCGATTTACATTTATTCCCATTAAATGTAAGAACTTTTCCATCTCCTATAAAGTTACTGTTTTGGAGATACATATTTTTCTTTGGACAGTGACGATTTGCAAGTAGACTTGGAGCAATCAGCATGAAATCCCCAAAAATAGAGTGCAACATTCAATTTTGTCTTAAATGATGGCTATGACATGCACCTGAATGAGGTTAATATGAACTGTAATGAGAGGGCAAATAACTTATGATTTTAAATTAGTATTTGTTCGTTCTTCACAAATTTACATGCCAAAACATGCCATGGAGTGATAAAACAGAAGAAACCCTTTTAAAAATCAAATATGTTAATGTAAAAAAACCTTAAAGTTGAAATAATCCCTATATAATTTAGAAGGCTGCTTAACCATTATTTATTATATTTCACTATACGTCTAAACCAAAAGATTGTGTTTTTTTAATGGAACATGGTCAGCTGTTACCTATGATCAAGTGCAATATTTTTAAATATTCACATGTTCAGAATCAAAAGGGCTACATTTCTTTGTGATTGTGAAGAAAATTTTAAAGGCTTTAAGAAACCTCACAAAACCAATATTACAGTTTTCTAGAACTGTTGCCTTAAATAGTTCTTCACGCTCACACACGTCGCACACGAATGGCTCTACAAAAGAACCATCTACTGAAAGTTTTTTAGCGAACAAAAAGTGATTCTGCTTTGGAAGTGCAGACCAAATAGTGGCAATGGAATAAAACCTAAACATTTCCCCCTTATTTGGCTCACCACAAACAATGAACTTTGGTTTTCCAAGTCAAAATGTTTGTATGCCCCTTGTTCTATGGACTATATAGATACACTTTCCCTTTAAAGAGCTTGAAGTTTGAAAGTAGCAAAGCTATGCTTTGACTCATTTAATAGCGAGAGGGAAGGAGGAATGAATGATGCTGGGTTGAACAGGGAACAGAGTAAAACATAAAAAGAGTAAAAAGAATGCAGGAAGAGTTCAGAGGAATAAAGGAAGAAAGAAGAACCGAGAGTTGGATGCAGGGGGTGTGGATGGGGGAAGAGAAAAGTGGGGGTCAGATGACATAAGCAATGTGCTGTCACTCTAAATACACTTTTCCTCTACACACACACACACATACAGTCATTGAATAAGCTCCCCTATGAAGTCACTTTCCCCTCCCTTTTCTCCTGCGCTACAAGACCCTCCAGAGCCAACTAATATGCATGTGTGTGTGTGTGTGTATGTGGCTCCCTCTCTCACCCTTTCCTCCCTGACATTCCAGTGCAGTTGAGGGATTGAGTGCTTGGATACAGACACTGGAGGGAAGACAGAGAAAGAGAGGGTGAAAGAAAATTTATTCTGGGCTGAATTTTAGTTTGGAAAAACTCTAGAAAGGATACTTTTCCCTTTCTTGTGCTCAGAGTGTACTCTCAGTTTTCTTCTCCTTCTTTTGTCTGCTCTCCTGGAATTTCATCACTCCAGAGCCTCCGGTAGCCACAGAAGCATCTCTGGAAGTTCTTTCTTTGGCTGTGGTCTCTGGACTTTTGCAGGAGTTTAAACAGAGTGGGAAATTGTTGGTCCAGCAAAGACCCAAGCATTGTTTCATCAGCGCAAGGGTGAGTTGATTTTGTTTGATAGCAGTTACTTGGGACTGAGGAATTGAATGCTCTTGGATGGTTCTGGGATGATTCTTGTATGATCCTGTGTGACATTACTGTGTGAGGACATTTCATGTGTAGTCAGCCTTTTACCACTGAGATAATTGTTGTGAACCTCAAAAATATCCGTTTCAATATGTATCTTTTAAAGTGATGACATGCAAAGCATGTTTTTTTTCCCTGATGAATCTTCCAGAGCCATATTTATTTGGGATGGAGTCATATAGGAATTGGACTGACTACTTTAATATACATAGCTACTTTAGCTGATTCATGATCATTTATGAAACACAGAAATTGATCTAGTTAGATTTTCCTAATGCAAATGTTACAAAAGTGCTAAAGCAATATCGAGATTTCAGTGGAGTAGCTCAGTGTTGCTCATCTTAAGAAAATCTAAATCTAGAGTTGCTCTGTTTCTATAAGTTTTCTGAGGTTTATGAAACTCCACATAATGCAAACAAAGTTTTCTCCTTTTACTGTAAGTCTATTCCCAGAACTGTTTAGGAACCCTTATTTCTGCGTATAACTGTAGCAGACAAACTACTTAATCTACAGTCAGCTTTGTAGTTATTATCAAAGTGATTTCATTTGCGAATATCTACAGTAGTTCTGGAATAGGTGGAGGGTTTTGAGAAGATCTTTGGCTCCTCTGATGATATATCTCCTCTTCATTTGGTGATGGGGATTCTGGTTTCTTACCTTTTGTTTACATCTGTCTTCCCAATAAACGGAATATTGCGGGATGTGAGGTGAGACACTGATAGAGGGAGATACTGAGGTGGAGCACATCCACCAATAGCACTTATAATTGATGTCCCCTGTGTTGTACCATATTTAGACCTGCATGCTCTTCTTGTAAAACAAGGCTTACAGTGTTATTTTCACACTTCCGTACCACACCTCCAGGTTATTGCTGAACTATTGGAATCATCTGTTAGATACATTTCCTGATTAGGAACTTGTACAATAGTAGGCCATATTTTAGGCACAACTGCTCAATTTATATGTTCTGTTGATTTACTAAGTGACACTGAGTTAGCAATCTCAACTAGCAACACTCTTATGTATTGCTCCTCTCTGTCAGCTATAATATAGTATTTATTTATGTAATAAATATAGATTTATTTTTTATATATTGGAGGAAAAAAGTACATGATATGTCAGTTTTTTTAACATCCATGTTGATTTATTTTCATTTATACGGTTATATTAGATACATTTATATTAGAAAATTTTGTGTGCGTGTGTGTGTCAATCAGGATGAAAGAAAAAAATAGAAATAAATCATTGATGATGTGGCATCCAAAAAATTAGGGTAGTAGAAAAGGGCTGATATGTAATGCAAAATAAAGTTTTTTTTATGTGTTTATTCCATTGTAGTTATTATTTATTGTTTTTAAAATGTTGTATATGCTTGTCTTCTATATAGATAGATAGATAGATAGATAGATAGATTTATTCAACTTTATTGTCTTTGCTCAGTACAAGTAAGTGCAGTCATCATGTACCAGAACAGCAAGTAGCGTTGCGTGTATGTGTGTGTGTGTGTGTGTGTGTGCATGGATGGTTTGGTTTGTGTATGCATGGATTGGTTGGGGTTAACTGTGTGGAAAAGTGGCTGTTAGTGAAACAAAACACACACACACACATTTGGTCTTCTATATGTTGCAGGCAGTATGTGTGATGTGAGTGTGGAGTGGCAGGGAGGCAGATGTGGAATGTTATTCACTGCTGTGATTGAAGAAAGGAAGACAGAAAGACAAAGACCCAGATACTGAGCTCAGAACAGCTGGAAATTCAGGAAGCTGGACGCTAAAATACTGAGTTAGGCTTGAGGTAAGTGTTAGCGGAAGGGTTAGGTTAAGGCTAGGTTTATGTTAGGGTTAGGATAAAGGTTACAGTTAGGATTAAGCAAGTAGCAGTTATGGTTTGGTTTAGGGTAAGTCTCCACATATTTAACATGTTTCATATATGGTTGTGTCCTGTAGGCTGTGAAGGCCCTGTCAGCTCCAGAATGGCAGAGCTCCTGAAGCCCAACATCAACAGCCTGGAGGTCCCAGGTACCATATTATACCACTTCATTAACATGTCTCCAAAATCTTACATTTGAATACAAAGTAATGTAAAGAGATTTTATCCATTTTGGAGCATGTCTAATATCCGTAATTTAATTTCACACAGTTTAAAAAAACAGCCAGTGTGTTCAAATCAGAAGAAGTGCAGATGTATGATTTTCTCTGGACAGAGATGATATATAATAAAAATGTAATGTGTTCTAACAGCTATTCAGACTGAAGTCTGAGCTAAGGAGTGTTTTTGTAGCTATCAGGGAACCATGTGGTCATTCCTTCCTTTTCTGTGGCTGTGGTGGTCATGGGTGTGGCCCACCCTTATCTGCTCTCCCCTCTCCAGGAAATATCAGAATGCATGTATGTGTGTGTGCGTGTGTGTGTGTGTGTGTGTGTGTGTGTGTGTGTGTGTGTGTGTGTGTTTATATGTGTTTGAGTCTGATAACATTCCGAACATTCCCATGAGTGGGCTTTCCATCTTATGTATCAGAGTGTCCACAAAGGTTTCCTAAAGCTGCATGCATGGTTGGTCACTATGACAACAGTATAATCACCATGACGATCAAGGGAGACTGAGAACAGGTCATTCCCTTCTGTAGTCTTTCAAGACCATTCCGGAATTGTTGGAATGCTGTGCTCAGTATTCCTGCCTGAAGCTTGGGACTGATATGGGTCTCTTAAGTGTGAATGTGCTGAAAGCTGTCTCTAGATTATACTGACAGCTCCGATGGTCAGAACACTGATTGGTCATTTCTAATGGCCTTCAACAGATGCAAGTGGCTGGAATGTTGGGATAGAAATTGATAATCTCCTGATATGCTGATGTGAAATAATGTAACATGAAATTCTGCACAAAAGCCGTAGACCGTCTGATATTTAAAGCTGATTATCTAAGCAGGAAGCATGTGTTATTTTTGAAAAATATTAAGGGATTATTTATGAATTAATATTAATCCACTAATAACATATTTGTTTTAACATAATCCAAACAGTTTCTTAAAAATCCCAGAATGTATTCATATTGTACAATATTTAGTGGTTTGACTACATTTAATTGTTAAACAAAAATCTTTTCTACTATATTTATGCATATTATAAGTAATCAGTGAATTCAGAGTTATAGTTCAGTTTGCTACATTTACCCTTTACATTGTTCCGACTTTTTAGAAGAACTGAACAGTTTTGTACAAAATTATATGGCTACATTAAAAGTTACACATTTTTGCAGTGCATCTTTTTCTAAAGACTGTGATGTTATGTAGGTTCTTTAAGAATCTTGTTACTCTGCTGTTGGTTTTCCCCACTTTAAAAGACATTTTATGACTGAACTCCCTCAGTACAAACACCTGGAGAACCAGTCTGAAATGTTCCAGACACATCTCCCTAAAGTCTCGTCATGACGTGTTATTCCTGTTGAACAAGGACATGACCTCAACTGTGCTTGCATTTAGAAGGATAGATCAGTCACTTTTTCTTAATATCAGTGTCTTCTTTTCTTCTGCCAGGCAAAGATATATCCATGTCCACATCTCCATCAAGCTCTCCCTCTCCATCCAGAAACGAGTGCAGTATTGCTCCTCTGACTCCTTCCCCCTCTCCGGTAAAGTAATAGACTTTAAAATAAATTGCTAATGCCTTTGATAGTTGTTTTAAGAGGTATTAAATCTTTTTATTACACAGAGCTTTTTAAGCCTTAAAAAGGTTCTTCACATACTTCATAAAGTGCCTTTCTAGACACCTGAAAATGCTTTACCTTCTTTAAACCGTGCATATCTCATTTACAAAATACACAACAGTACCCACTTTTCTGTGCATCTACTTACAAAAGTCTGCAGTTAACTGGGGTGTAAAAACATTCAGTGAAATATTCCAGAAATAAACAATTCATAGATTTAAACGTATGTGAATTTATTATGAAGAATTTTCCAACTCTTTAAACCTAACCTTAATCTGAGTAATCTCTACATTGTTGAGTAACCAAGTAAACAAAGGACGGTTTATGGTAGAGTTTGGTATTTCTACAGTTTCAAGCATCTGCTGGGTGTCTTGGAATTTGTCCCTGTGTGTAGGTGGGGTGCAATATGTTCAAAAACTTGTAGACAAATTTATGCCAAATGACTGCAGGAGGGATCTAAAGCCCTGGGCATTGGAGCAGTTAAACTATTTTCTCTGAAGTGATGGAGCACCATTACATAGCTTTGGGATGAGCTTGGAATAACTTTTGTGATCTAGAAATAATCCACCAAATGTTATGCTGTGGTTCTTTAATGAACCATCTATTTTTAATGGGTTCTGGGAAAATAAAGGTAAGGGTATTTCTTCCTCAGTATCTTATAACATGCTTTAGCATCGTTATGAGGTTAGGTACAATACTTCAGCTAACCTCAAACCTGGGATACAGTCAACTTCTGGATGCCCTCAAACACAGAAATGGCAATGCAGGAAGCGGTATCTGCACATGTCTGCAATTACATTCCTTAACTTAGTGCCCAGTGTTGGGCTTTTAGACCAGAGCTGTCTTAAGTTAATTCTGCTTTCTGTTTATGCTCTGTAATCTGTGGTCGGCTGTAACCTGACACTACCTCCAACAAGGATTAAAAAGATATTTAACCACCAAACACACCCTAAGGAATGAAATGGGAATGTCAGGTCTCTATAAATAAGTCTTTTTAAGAATCAGGAAGAGGAGGGAGAAGAGGCTGTTCCTATTAGTACCAGGCAGAGATCTGCTAACCACTCTGAAACTAGAGTTTAGAGTAAAACTCTGAAACACACACACGTATGTTTTTCTACCTTGTTGGGAAGAACTTATGTGTGTCCTAACTGTCTTATATAGTAGTATGTAAATATTTTAACGTAAACACAGGCCTAATCAGTTACTTAAGTGAGATCTGCTTTTTTGAAAAGAATTCTTTGTTTTCTACAATGTAATCTCTGCATAATTTATTTATTGATTTAAACAAATTCATTCCGAAATTATTGCTGCAAAATGGAACTGAGTTTGTTAAAAATCTAAATGATTAAAATATTTTTAAATAAAGTTTTGACAAAACAGCAAAATACAAAATTGTCTTTTTAACATTTCACCCTTCGTCTCTTCTTTGCGTCTCTATTTCTCTCTGTGTTTCTTCTCTGCTTTCTTTCTCTCTTCCTCAGAGGACAGAGGTGAGGCCACGTGTAGCTCGCCCATTTTTTGTAGTTGTGGCTATTGATTTTGGAACAACTTCTAGTGGCTATGCCTTCAGTTTCACTGAAGACCCAGAGGCCATTCATATGATGAGGTAATTAAACACAGTCCTTAATGATCCTGTATCAATTATTATTAATAATGGACTAAAAATCTTGTGTGAACTGTGGTGATTCTGAAATATTATTATGTCTATTTATACATCTCCTGGTTTTTTGGTCTTTGTTTCACCGCTGTATAGTTTTTTCAGACTTGTGTATTTAGTGTGCTTTTAAAAATACTGATATGTAACAAAATAATAAAATTAAACAGAGTGATATTTAAGATTTAATCAAATCACTGTAATTAATGCTCTTTCTTGTTTAAAAAAGAACAAGCACTACACATTTTCTAGTGCACCTGACCGTGCGCTCCAACCTTCCTCCAACCCTTCTATGTTCTAATCTGCACAGGCGCTGGGAGGGTGGGGATCCAGGAGTGGCCAATCAAAAGAGTCCCACCTGCTTGTTGCTGACCCCTGAGCTACGTTTCCACAGTTTTGGTTTCGCAGCTCGAGACAGCTACCATGATCTGGACCCCGAGGAGGCCCGACACTGGCTTTACTTTGACAAATTCAAGATGAAGATTCACAGCACCAGCGTAAGAGATCAGACATTACTTACAAGCTCCAGTTTGTAAGATTGTATTGTCCAGTTGGACAGCATTGTTGTGTACAGATCAGTGTTGGTAAGTTTGATAGCATTGTGGAGAATGGAAGGCTCGTTCACTAGAAAATTAATACATAATTCCTTAAAAAGGGATGACACTGTGTCTAAGTCATTTTGGACCTATTGGTCTTGTTCTCTCTGGATGTTCAGCGTGGCCCTCTATTTCTCCTATTACTCAGCACTCTGCTAGCCAACCTGGGTGTCCTTTAGCTAACAAAAGAGAACTGGCCAATTAGCATTCACCTCCAAGTGTGTTGAGCGTTCCAAGCATGTGCTTGTCTTCAAACTCCCAGCTAGGGGTTGTGTAACTGGGGAGACCGAGCAAGTGAGTGAAACAGGAAATGACTAAGTCTAGGAAGAAAACTGAGTTAAAAATGAATAAAATTAACAAGGTTGAAGCATAAACTTAGACTGTCTCTGATTTTGCTTTCATGTAGGACCTCACCATGGTGACAGAGTTAGAATCAGTGAGTGGACGGAGAGTTCCAGCTATTGAGGTCTTTGCACATGCTTTGAGATTCTTCCGAGAACATGCTTTAAAGGTAAAGGAGTCCTTTTTTTCCCTAGTAATTTTCTTCTACTATCACACACAAAAACTGAATCAAGATGGTATGGCATAAATAAATTAAAGGAGAAAACCCGAACAAAAAACTGTGTTATATTTCCTGACTTACATGCTGCATATACATGACTTTATCAAGTAAACTGTTAAAGTTATTTTTCCGCTGTAAAAAGTGAAATAATTGTCCAAAGATTAAGCCAATGGGATATTTATTCTTTTAGTAGAGCTCAAACGTAGATGCATGCTAAAGCAATGGACTATGTTAAAGCTATGTGTTTGTATTGGGAGCTTGTTAGTTGGGGTCTTCTTCTTTTTAAATTTTTTTCCACTTGGTGGAACCCCTCAGGGAAGGCCCTGGGGAAAAGGTCACCATCAAGGTTCCAGTCAAAGCTTAACTCACACAACCGGAAAATCCATCATTAGCTGAGGATCTGGGCTGTTTAATATGATACAGACTCAGGTAGACAAAGCAGATTTTTTCATGCTTATTTCATGGACTGTGTGGGCAGTGCAGTCCATCTCGTTTTATTGCTTAGGTAAGGAGGAGAAGGGCCAGAGAATGTGAGTGGGAATGAGTGTGTCAATGTGTTTGGTGTGTGTCAGGAAAAAGGAGAGAATGGCTGCTGTTTTTGCTTGTACTTATACTTGCATGGAAGGGGGTGAGCCTTTTTCACTCAATATCAATGTTAGCAGTCACCCTTCTCACACTTGTATAAACAAATATATTTCAGTTTGAAAACAAACAGGAAAGTACAGATCATATAAAATCATTTATATAATTACATATATAATTTACTTAATGTAACTGATTACTGCCAATTGCATATAAAATGAAATTATACTTGCAGTTATGTTAGAGACTTAGATTAATGCCAGCATTTATGAATTTATATATGTGTATAATGAGTGTAAATCATGTTTTTCTTGATTGAGTTCATCTATATTCAATGTAAGGATTCTTGTTCACCAAACTGTCACTTAATGTAAAAACAAAGAAAATGTTTGTGTGTGTGTGTGTGTGTGTAGGAGGTGAAGGACCAGTCTTCCTCTGTGCTGGAGGGGGATGATGTCAGATGGGTCATCACTGTTCCAGCTGTGTGGAGACAACCAGCCAAACAGTTCATGAGAGAGGCAGCTTACCTGGTAAAACACCAGAGCGGAGGCCACACCCACTTTCTGTCTAAGCGTGAAATCATATACATTTCAGTTCTAAAATTTTGAATCTGAGTTTTCAAACAGTATTTAATAATGCTGCAAATACCTACAAAAATGATACTGTTTTGATGCTTCTACACAATTTCACAGATTTCAACTAGAACACTGTAAAAAAACATCTTAATATAATTTATGGTGTTTGCATATGATGTTGCCATTCACATTCTCTAAGTAATATTTGAATAAAATAACATCAGTTATTAATACAACAAGTGGTTCCAGGATTTTGAATGCTATTGTAAATCATATCGAACAGGCAACCATATTGTTTCCATCAAACACACACACACACGCAGAAAGATGACGTTATTCACCCAGACTCCCGAGTACAGTCGAGGCTTCCGGAAATGTGCGTGAATGGAAAGGAATGTCTTGTCCTAATCGCTCCACACATCAATGGGGATATGGAGAGGGTGTGTTTGTGTGAGGATGTGTGTGTGACGCCACTGTGACACAGCATCCATCATGTGTGGTGATGTGTGTTTTTTCTATTTCTTTCTCAGTAACTGATCGTTCCCATTCAAAGGCAGAGGGAGTTAAGTATTCATAAAGCAATGCCAAAACTGCAGTCAAATACAGCACATTTGAATCAACAATGTTTAAAAAATACTGAACTTAAATTAGCAGTCATTTTTACCACCAAACTGTGATTATATATTATTGTTGATAGAGCGTCACTCTTAATGAATGTAGAATCAAATGACCCTGACTTGAAAAGGTTTATGTTCCAGAGTGGGACCGCCACATGCGTGTAATCAGATTTAAAATAAGTTAGTACAAGAACAGTGGTGCAGTAGGTAGTGTCACAGTCACACAGCTCCAGGGACCTCCAGGATTTGATTCCCGCTCCGGGTGACTGTCTGTGAGGAGTTTGGTGTGTTCTCCCTGTGTCTGCATGGGTTTCCTCCAGGTGCCCCTGTTTCCTCCTGTGTCTGTAGGTGTGAGTGTGTGTGTGTGTTGCTCTGTGAAGGACTGGTGCCCCCTCCAGGGTGTATTCCCGCCTTGCGCCCAATGATTCCAGGGAGGCTCTGGACCCACCGCGACCCTGAACTGGATAAGCACTTACAGATAATGAATGAACGAATGAAGAACTCTGTTAAATCTTGGAAACAGTATATATTGTAATGTTGGAGTAGGGAATTGAACCCTAGTTAATTAGTTACCCAATTTTGATATTAGCAAACTAGTATAAATGAATCATTAACTACTAAGAAACTGTTATGAAACCTATGCAGCTGTATGAGTGAGAAACTTAACTGTGACTCCACATATGGACTTTTAAGCTTTAAGGGTTTAACGTTAAATTCTTTGGTCATTTGATGTGCTTACTCATCATGCTCCAGGTGCACTAGATATCCTTCCACTCAATTAGACTCAGCCGAGGCTCCTCTCTGCTCTTCTTGGGTCTAAAGCTGGTTGGAGAGCGGCGCGTATTTTCCTCCTGCTGGTGTCACTGGGTTTGATCAATGTTCGAGTCTGGCTCACAAACACAGGAAACCACGCCTGCTCCCGCCAAGCGAACGAGAGATAGAGAGAGAGAGGGAGGGGACAGAGGGAGAGAGATGAAGGGAGGTAGAGAAAAACACAGCAGCTTGGTCCTGACCCCATTAGGCTTTTAGCTGAGTGTCCAGCTTCCAGGTGAAGCTCTGCATCCCACTGCCTAGCAAACGTAGCTTAGCCAAACAAAACCCAGAGGACTCAGAATGACATGGTACTTTTAACATCTTTTCAACACTACAGACAAATATGCCAAGGCATAAAATCAGAGAGATCTTAAATCCATACAAGAAGAAGATAACATAAATTTACCAAACTGCTTTTGTGTTTTAGTGGCAATCCACCGTTAATAAAATCTTTGGAAGTCTATAAGGACACCAGAAGGGTGAAACGCAAATGTAATATTTAAGGAATGATATCCATCCATCCATTATCTGTAACCGCTTATCCAATTTAGGGTCGCGGGGGGTCCAGAGCCTACCTGGAATCATCGGGCGCAAGGCGGGAATACACCCTGGAGGGGACGCCAGTCCTTCACAGGGCAACACAGACACACACACATTCACTCACACACTCACACCTATGGACACTTTCGAGTTGCCAATCCACCTGCAACGTGTGTTTTTGGACTGTGGGAGGAAACCGGAGCACCCGGAGGAAACCCACGCGGACACGGGGAGAACACACCAACTCCTCACAGACAGTCACCCGGAGCTGGAATCGAACCCACAACCTCCAGGCCCCTGGAGCTGTGTGACACTACCTGCTGCACCACCGTGCCGCCAATGGAATGATAGTTTTGTCTTATTTCCTGTTGAGAAGTGTTTCTATTACAGAAGGAAACCCTTTATATAAATCTCTAAAAAGATAGATTTATCAAATACTGGGCAAAATGGATTAAATACATTACTTTAATTGATCCTTATTGTTCGGGAGAAAAGGAGTGCAGCAATAATGAGCTATAACGAGTAAACAGGCAAGTTCCATTGACACCAGAGATCATAAAGCATAAAGTCGGGGTGGCACAGCAAGGCATGTGAATGTGATGCATTATGTATGTCACTATAACTTCCACTGTAATGGAAATATATCATTTTATTTTGTTGTGTTAATACATTTTTTTATGTTAATTACAGTTACAAAAAAAAATCATGTGGAATCTGGAAGCAAAAGACATTTACATATCTGTCAGAGTGTGAGGTGGGGTGGAGCAGATGATAGTTATAATGTCTTTTGCAATAAATATTTAAATTAGAGAAAAAAATGCAACCTCTGATGCAAAAAAGATGCAACCTCTGATTTTGAAGGAAAAGTTACAGAAGGCTTCTGTCAAATAGACTCAACAAAACAGAGGCTAGAAGGTTTAAACACTAATCTCTCACCCTCCTATCTCTCTGTCTCACTTTATCTCGCTCTGTCTCTTTGTAGGCTGGTCTGGTGTCTCCAGACTCTCCAGAACAGCTGCTCATCGCTCTTGAACCTGAAGCTGCCTCCATTTACTGCAGGAAACTCCGCCTCCACCAGGTCATTGACCTCAGCCAACGTCCACTGACAAATGGCCTGGACCTGGATGGGTCCCACCCCTTCGATTCCAGCTTCAGGCAAGGTAATGGAGCTCTCTTTGTTCCCCTGCTAACATATCTTTCTCTCCACCATCATGTTTTTTCCTCCTAATGATAAACATGGTTATACAAGTAGGGCACTGGGCACCACTCCAATAAAACAGAGTGTATTGACTTCCTACATTAACATTAAATCCAAAACATATCCAAGGTCTTGGGAATAAAGCAGGTCTTTCATCCTTCCTTGGGGTTTGTGGTTTTGTGGAGGAACTTATTGTGTTCTTCTTTGCAGTACAAGTGTATCTATAGCGTGTGTTGGGGGGTGGTGGTGGTAGATGTAGAATCAGATAGAGCTTTAGTGGGGGTCCAATCAAAGCAGTATGGAGAGGCAGCATGTGGTTTATGTTAAGAGGGAGTCAGCGAGAGTGAGAGAGAATGAATGAGGGGTTTCAAACTGTGGTTCATCTTACGCTCATTGTCCCTAAGGTCAGCACGCTAAAGTAAACCACCATCAGTGTCTGTCATAAGACAATTGCCCTTGTTTATTTAAACTCTCCTAAACAAGAAAGACCATTATTCACTCTAGCTTTCTAACTCAGAGTAATAGACTTGTCCGGCATTTTTCATCCAGGGCTCTGCTCGCTTCTCTTAGATGTTGTTTGTATTTGTCATCGGAATGTGTACAGTGTAGATCTCAAAGGTAAAATTATTTACAGACATATACAAAAGCATAAAAATACATTTCATCTTGAACACTGTTTAGGAAAAGGAGACCTGATCGTATCTTGATTGTTTGAAATGGTCATGTGTAAAAATCCTGTGTTCTGATTGGAGGATAATCAGATCAGAGCGAGTAGTTGCCAATAAACTGAATACCTGTCATACATGACTAGAAAACAGGTAAATTAACAGTAACTGCATTTGTTGGGCTTTGTGTCGCTGAAACCCTGTCTTATTTGAGTGTGCTTTGTGAAAGAGGGCCTGCTTGCATCTGTAGCCAAGGGTTGATTACCATGGAAAATAATTTTAATATGTTCTCTTTGAAAAGGACAGAAATCCCACCGACTAAAACCTCTTATAGTCGAAGCCATGGGGCTGATGTTGATTCACCCTCTTATAGGCTTCTACTGTACATGTGTTTTTCGTTAGTGTTTTTGTTTTTGTCAAGGAAATAACTCTCCATGCAAATCGATTTTATGCTATAGATGAAACAGATAGAAATCAGGTTTTAAAAAATAGGACTATATTTTTAACTTCACAAAAGCCTGGACCTACTCACTCAAGGACACGCACATTCACTTTTGTAATTGAAACAAGGTGCTTTTGGACCATGAACTCTCTTTTGTTCTGTTTACATTTAAAATTTATCTTTTTCCATACACTCTCTTTCTCAAATGTTTTCAAAAACTGCACGTGTGAATGACAGCTCCCTGTTCTTTCATCTACCAAAATCTGTTTGACATAGAAACTGCTCTAAATTTGTTCCTCCATTTTCTTTCAAATGTTTCACTCTAAAATCTGAGAAGCAGAGGCCAAGACCTCTCAAGCTACTGAGTGCCAAACTGCCTTCCAACCATCGGAAATCAGAACCTTCACACTTTTACAGGTAGTTTACACTACTCCCGTAGTGTAACATCCAAAAAGATTCATATTATCAGTTATCACACTCTTAAACATACATCATTTTACATTCTCTTACAACCCTTTGAAACCTACTGAGATTATTATACTATCTGAGGTGAGTTTCCTAAAAAAAATGGTCAATGAACAAAAAGCTAATGAAGTGTGTGAGAAAGGGAGGAGTCAGTTCTGTGGGTGCTTCCACAGACTGTTGTGGCAATGGCCATGCCATCCTGGGAAGAAGAACTCTGGAGGCAGGAACAGTCTGGCTTTCTGGCCATTTATTCATGTTCACAGTCATCTTCCTTGCTTTCCTCAGCTCTCTTTGTCATAGCTGTGTCCCTTTATCAGTTTGTCTTTGCCAGGTCTTTCTCACTGAAAGCACACCAACAGGTGCAAACAAAGTGTTTTAAAGCATGGCAGTAATGTACTTTTTTAATTTAGATAAAAGATAGGATGTCTCGATTCAAACTCTGTACAGCAATATCTAAACAAACAAATATTCACTCAACTGTACGCTGTAATACTAATGACCAGATTAACTTACCGGGAGGTGGTAGAAATGTCTAAAGAGTCTAAAGATCTAAAGGTCTATGTCCTCACTGATGTTCTTTTCCTCATCGTGGCTATTCACATACATTCCTAGCCATTTTTGATGCTCTTGAATAAACAGATTCTTTAATCTTGGGCTTTGAAAGTTATCCCAGGAGAAATTCCATGATACAGGAGCATCTCTGAGCATGATTCCACCCAAAGGATTCTTAAAGATGATGCTTTTGGCAAAGTGACAGCTGCAGACATGAACACCAGTGTTTACTTGAAAATTTGCACCTTCTACCCTTTAAACTGCCTGAGTCTGTTCAGATATTAGCAGGTGCTTGTTTGGAAATTTATGAAGACGAAGGTATGGCTGTTTTTGTTTTAGTTGTGGCACCGAGGGACACAGCCAAACACCTTAAATGTGGACTAAGGCATTTGATTTGGTTTGACCACAAATGAAATTACAGAAACTGACAGAAGGGAGAAGCCAGAAATGTTAAAAGGACATAATAAATGATAGAGAGAAATCATTTCTGCACTCATATTATTGGTTAGAACAACATAAGCACTTTGTGAATGAGTATCAACTAGCATTCCTGAATCTTCTTTGTGCTACAGTGCTTTTGTGTAACCATGGTATTCATTCATTTATGACTATGAATACTTATTAGTTTTGTTGGGTTGGGTATTAGTTGGGTATCCGCAATAGTAAGATAATAATAGTAAATCTTTAATATTAAGTTACGAATGTTAACAAAGTACTGTGTTATGAAGCTTTTGGGAAACACACTCCTGACAGGTTTTTAGGGTTTTTATGGCTATTCTCTGGCATAGCTCCAAGGAACTGTGTGGCCAGCTTACTTTTATGACTGTAATCCAATATCAAACACACACACATGCAGTCAGACACACTTGCTCTCCTTTGTGCTTTCTAATACAATTTCTGCACCTTGCTGCCGTTCTTCAGCATTTTACTCCAATGACGTCAGCTATTCTTGGATGCCATTATTTTCCAGTTAGATTTTTTTTATAATACTTTTTCTTCTCAATTGCCATTTCTTACTGTAAATGGTTTCCAGACAGGGCCCTAAAAGCACAGTGCTGAAGCTCATGCTTTTCTTCTCTGAAAACCTGGCACGCACAGCGAGGATTTGTGACTGCTTGATTGCACAAATTCTACTTGGATCGCTCCACTCTCATAGAAAACAAGAACCTGAGTGCGTAGATTGGCATTTGACTATAATAGTAACATAAAGGAGTTCAGAACTAGCCTGGAGCACTAATTACTGCAGATGTGGACCATGAGTAATGCCAGTTTAATGGAGAGATTACTCGTCATTGCTGAGTCTGTTGCAGACTGTTCAGGTTGAGTTGAAAAGAACAGGCAAACACCACTTATATATGTACATATGCTGAGGAAATACAGCAACAGTAAAATTGCTCCCTCTACAATAAAAAAAGATAGAGCCTTAAGACTGAAACTGAGATCCTTCCCAGTCCAGTAGGTTATAATGAACTGTACACTGTAAAACTAATGCTACGAGACACTGCTCCCTTTACTGTGTGTATTGTTAGACCTGAGCTGAAGCTAGTTGGCTGGCATGGAGAAGAGTGTGTTCTGGACAAAAAGCTCATGTTCATTTAAAAGTTTATTATTGTTCCAGAAAGCCCCCATCTCCTCTTACGTGGTGCTGTAATGTGGTTTTTGTTAATGCAGACCATGTGCTGGTGATTAGTAACGATGGTCCTCAATTTGAAGTGTGTATGTTTGTGTTTGTGTGTGTGTGTGTGTGTGTGTGTGTGTGTTACAGCACGCGAGCAGCTTCGCCGAGCTCGACATAGCCGGACATTCCTTGTGGAGAGTGGAACTGGAGAACTGTGGTCTGAGATGCAGACAGGTAGCACACACACAATCACACAAGCATACAGCCCTATACAACTATTGACAACAAAAATAAATATGCCACTTTTTGGTTATTTTTAGAGTAATTTCTTATTTATTTTTTCAGCTTAACATCCTAGGGAAAATATTATTTTCATATTATTATATATTATTATAAATATTGTACTTCTCCTTTACTTAGAAAATAAAACATATTAAACAGACGTATGTTTTTTAACCAGAGGCACCCAAACATTGCTTACAACAAAATATTTACTAAGACGTTAAATGTAATTTTATAACATTTTAAAAGTGTTTAAACAGTTTAAAAATATTAACATTTTTAAAAAAAAAAAAAACACAAGTTTTTTTAAACCCTCATGGTCACTGCTGGACTGAGAATAGTCCACCAGCCAAAAACATCCAGCTGTTGAAGGAATGTCGGGCAGCTACAGATTAACTATCTGACTTTACATCTACAACGCCAATCAACAACATAGGTGTGTCTAAAGTGGTCAATATAAGGGTGCAGGGTTTAAAACGTACAGCAGCACCACTGTGTCTGATTCAATCATACCAGCGTCACAATCACATAACCACCACTGTTGTGCTGAGTATGATCACTACATAATAGAAGCTTTATGGTGGTTGTGTGGGGGGTGCTGAGCATTGAAGAATTCAGAGGAACAGTGTTTAATTGGAGAACTATAAAGTGCACTTATAAGGTAACCAGAGCTGATAAAGTGGACAATACGTGCACAAAAATGAGGTGGATTCATCAGTATGATCTGTTTATATAAGAAGAAATACAAATGATGCCCTTCCTACAACCTACAACCCTACAACAGACTTCAATAGCAGAGACCTCAGAGCTTTGAGAAATCCAGGCAGGTTGTAATTGCAGAGCGAATGTGTTGGCTTATTTACAAAGCCAAAGACCAGAACTGCAACCAGACCTGCAAATGTTTTATTTTAATACAACTTACGCAACTCACTGCCAAGACACAGCTATTTCACCATGATATCAAAGCAGCCGATCAGAGCCAGCGATTTTTAGACAGGCCACACACACACACAGGCTTTATCTATGGATCTGTGTACGTCAGTTGACAGGTAGAGCCAAGTGTGCAACAGTGTTGCTCCCAAAATTGTAGGCTGGGGTTTTTTATTCCACATCTGGTTATGCACACCATGCTGTATCAGTAAAAGTCACTGGGCAAGACTCTGAACCTGACATTTGATCATATCTGTAGAGAATCAGCATGGGAACTTAATATTGCCAGTCATGAACATTCTAGGGCGGCACGGTGGTGCAGCAGGTAGTGTTACTGTCACGCTGTGGAGATTTTGGTGTTCTCCCTGTGTCTGTGTGGGTTTCCTCCCGGTGCTCCAGTTTCCTCCCACAGTCCAAAAACACATGTTGGTAGGTGGATTGGTGACTCAGAAAGTGTCCATAGGTGTGAGTGAACGTGTGAGTTTGTGTCGCCCTGTGAAGTACTGGTATCCCCTACAGGGTGTGTCCCTGCTTTGCACCCAGTGATTCTGGGTAGGCTCTGGACCCACCGCAGCCCTGAACTAGATACGCGGTTTCAGACAATGAATGAATGAATAAAGAAAATTCTACTTTTTGATCTGGAAAAACTACACACCTTAGTGACACATTACAGGGCTTTGTTCAGATGCAAAGTAAAGCTCATCAATCGGTAATAGGCAGATAAGACCCTTCAAAATACTGTAAATTTAAACCTTCAAAGTACTTTAAAGGCTCTGTATATTTTGTTAGCCCCAAAGGACCACAACAGAGCATGATTTGCACTGGGGTTCTTAACACTGTAGTGACAATGAAATTGTGCTTGTCTGTAGTGGATCAGACACAGCAGTGCTGCTGGAGTTTTTAAAGCCCTCAGTGTCACTGCTGGACTGAGAATCATCTACCAACCAAAAATAGCCAGCCAACTGAGTTCTGTGAGCAGTGCCCGGTGACCACTAACGAAATATATGAGGATGACTAACACAACCTGTGCAGCAAAAGATGAGCTACTGCATCTGACTTTACATCTACAAAGTGGACGTAGGTTTGTCTAATGCGAGTGTTCAGTGGCCAACACAACTATTGAGTCTGATCCACTCGTACCAGCGTGACACCCACTAACATGCCACCACTACATCAGTGTCAGTTGAGGGCTGAGACTGACTCACTTATAAAAAAGTAATAGTACAATTACAAAATGCCTCTGTATGGTTAGTGGAGCTGATAAAGTGGACAATGAAAGTAGGAACATACCCAGGCAAATAGGTGAAATACATTCAATCTATGCTGGATAAGGATCTTGATATAAAAATCTTTTCCAACTACTGTGGTCATCTATGGTCTTTCAGGTTGTTTACTGCTGCAGAGATTAGAGAATGTGCTCATGCTTTTTAACAGTTGGCCACAATTCATTTCATTCCAGTTTATTTGTGAGTGAAGTGTTGGTCTCATGGTGGTTTGCTCTTTGTGTTGAGAGACAACATCAAACGAGCCCAGATGACTTGAACCAACTCAAGACATTTTGTTTGTAATGATGCAATTATACACACACACACACACACACACACACACACACAAACTGTGGTATCAATAAATATGGTAATTATTTTTAATAAGGCCTGTCATTTTTAAATAGTTCATTATATATGAGCTTACACACTTTGTAGTCCAGTGTAGTCCAGGTCCAAATCTACAGACCCCTGTCAGAGTACATATGAGCCACCCTGTGAACTAGATTTGTAGGGCACATTTAAGTAAGCAGCTCACTGTTTTGTGATCATTTATATGTTATTACTGGCTGGAGACACACTATGCATGGCCTTGTGTTTTGTTTTTGTGTTTTAATGCATGCTGCACTCTGCCAGGCTCACTGAGGAGGTCCAGGGTCAAAATAATCAGTTCTTTCAGGTCCAGATGTTTCCTGAGAGAGAGGGAGGGAGAGACAGAAAGAGGGAAGAGAGAGAACAAAGACTGAAAGAAACAGAGTAAGAGAGAGAGATAGAAGAGATAGAAGAATAAGAAAAGAAAATGAGAGAGATAAACTAACATGTTCCTACAATCAGAAGTATATCACCATTCACGTATATCACCTTTAAATGCATGTATGTGTAGGTGATAAATACATTGTGGCCGACTGTGGTGGAGGGACAGTGGATCTGACCGTGCATCAGATTGAACAGCCTCAGGGGACACTGAAGGAACTGTACAAAGCTTCAGGTGAGTGGAGTGTGAATCACAGCCAGAATCCACTTTTCTCATCAATACTAAGCTCACATTTCACTTAGAAAACTGACACATTTCACATACTCTTTAGAAACCTGCCAAAAACAAGGATTTGGATCAAGATTAAAGCTAAAAACTCAGAATGTGTTAGATACAGTACGTGATTAAAATGGCAGTGAGTCAATAAACAGAAAAAAATCTGTATCTGAGATTAGAATAAAAAATATCTGCTCCAGTTCACATTTCATATCTAAACAATCAGTCACAAAAATCTGGGTACACTTACTTACATTTATTATTATTATTATTAGAGTTTATATGTAATATTCCTCTGTAAAAAAAAACATTAAAATAATCCAAATTCCCATATGTGAACTGTAAAGAAAATACAATAACATTTTTACTGAATAATAGAAAGGATTCGTAGTGTCACTGATATGACATTGATAAAAAACACCTAGGTAGACCTTAGCCCTATTAAACCATATATTACAGTTAAAAGTAGCTGATCTAAAGCTTAGCGATATATCTTTTTTTTTAATGTTGTAATTACAGGATCTCAAGTCAGTACTTAATATTTCAGAATCACTCACCAGCAGAAATGAAATCTGTATAATGTAGTTTAAATAAAGTGTGTAATTGACAGTATTCACAAGAGGGTACAGCTTATTTACACTCTACTGTTGATGTTTCAGGAGGTCCCTATGGAGCAGTAGGTGTAGACCTGGCCTTTGAGGCCATGCTGTGTAAGATATTTGGGGCCAACTTTATCGAAACATTTAAAGCCAAGCGACCTGCAGCCTGGGTGGACCTGACCATTGCCTTTGAGGCCCGCAAGCGAACAGCAGCACCAGGCCGAGCCAATGCTCTCAACATCTCCCTGCCCTTTTCCTTCATTGACTTCTACAAGAGACATTGCAGTCAGAGTGTGGAGACAGCACTGCGCAAGAGCAAGTATGACTGGACACATCACAGCTGGAGTATAAGGATAGGGTACTATTAGGGAGATTGTCCGCCTTTGCTGCTGTAAAAGCCTCTATTTTTAAGGCTTTAAACTAGACACTGCAGCATTTCTGTGAGGCTCTGAAAGCATTCATCCATAAGAGGTTTTGTTAGATCTGATTCTGATGTAGGATGTTGGATCACAAGCACCCTTTCAAATCATCCTGAATGTATCGATTCTATTGCGCCAGAAAACACAGTTGCACTGCTGTATATGCCAAAGCTCTAAGGCATTTTACTCCTCCAGCCAAACATGGTGACCTTAATAGAACACTAGGTAACATTTGGTGTTTTTGTTCCTGGGCTCCCCCAACAATTGCAGAATATAATTCCCTTTCACAACATAGTCCTGAAATCAAGGGGGAGGATGGGGTGGTTTCCTTCCCTCCTCATGGAGTTACATAGTGTACTTTCTGCAGTGCTCAGCCCAGAGCAGCAACAACAGAGGCTCTTTTCTCATTAGTATGTCAGTGAAGCACCACAATGATTTTGAAGCTGTACTTTTAAGGTAAAAACACTGCCTTGTGTTCCTTTAAATACATGTGCAGGCGTCTCATTCCATTTCCTGTTTTTCTGTGGAGATTATACATGGTGTGTGTACACCCAGTGGGTGTACTTTAAAGTAGCTGAACTCACTAATTAAAAGGAGTTTCTACTAACACTTGGGCATTTATTTTAACACAGAAGTGGAATGGATTTATTTGTCACAGAACCAATCTTACACACACACAAGAGGAAAATTAAATTAAATTAACTTTACTGAATAAGTTTGAAGACTATTTGTTGTTGATGCAGTGGCTTAAAGAAGTCTTTAAATACCTTTAAAACCACTGTGTAAATTATACCACATCCTTTGTTTTTAACGTTTTGATTTGCCTTCTTGATTTAATTAAGAATGTTTTGTATTTTATCTCATCACTCTCTCCATCACTAAAGGAGGCTTCTGTGTTTGTTTCAGTATGAATATAGTGAAGTGGTCGTCTCAGGGCATGCTGAGGCTCACAACAGAGGCTATGAACGAGCTTTTCCAGCCAACCATCAGCAACATCGTCAAACACATTGGTAAGACAAACGCACTTCTCTATAACAGGGGTGATATTAATATTCTTTCCCAGATAAACAGCTTAAGCAATATATATATTATAAACCTAGTTACCATTGCTCACTAAGAGAACCATGAAGCTACACTGTTTTGAATTATGAAATAAGTGTTACACCCCTACTCTCCTTTCCTTTCCTGTCTTTGTGACTACATAGATTTTGATAGTTACATAAAACCTTTATTTATTTATTTTTTAAATAGAGAATCTGATGCAGAAAGAGGAAGTGAGGGGTGTGCGTTTCCTGTTCCTGGTGGGTGGATTTGCGGAGTCACCTATGCTTCAGCGAGCGGTCCAGAATGCCCTAGGGCAGCACTGTCGCATCATCATCCCACAGGATGTGGGTCTGACCATCCTGAAGGGGGCAGTGTTGTTTGGGTTGGACCCCACAGTGGTACGTGTTCGGCGATGTCCGTTAACGTATGGCGTCGGGGTTCTGAACCGCTTCGTAGAGTCCCGTCACCCTCGAGAAAAGCTGCTCATCAAAGACGGCCGAGAGTGGTGCACTGACATATTGGATCGCTTTGTTTCTGTCGACCAATCAGTGGCCTTGGGGGAAGTGGTGAGGCGGAGTTACACCCCCGCGAGGGCGGGGCAAAGGAAGATCATTATCAACATCTACTGCAGCTCCACTGACGATGTGGTGTACATTACAGATCCTGGAGTTAGGAAGTGTGGAGCTATAACTCTGGATCTTCCAGAACCGGGAGCAGTGGCAGCCTGCAGCAACAGTAACGGATCAGGGTTTGAGCGCAGGGAGATACGAGCCACCATGCAGTTTGGAGACACCGAGATTAAAGTAACAGCTGTAGATGTGTTGACAGGGAGACAGGTCCGGGCTTCCATTGACTTCCTTTCAAACTAACTGACTTAAGAAGAAAATGACAAGAAGGGCCAGGAACTGCCAAAAAGACTGATTTAGTATCCACCCATTAAGGGTCATCATTTATTCTCTGTAACCACTTCATCCTGCTCAGGGTCATGGTGGACACAGAGCCTACCTGAAATCACTGGACACGACAGGAACACTCTGCACAGGGTGCCAGTCCTTCACAGGGAATCAGGAACCCTTGCTCATACTCAAACTCATACCTATGGACAATTTCACAGAGATCTACACCTCAACTTCCTTAAGGAACATTTTCACTCAAAATAATAATAAAAAAAATAGTTTATAATTTTTTATTCTAAGAAATCACTTAAAGTTTATTTTTGTAAACAGTTGCTATTAATGAGAATCATTTCAGTGTCATGATTTTCTCCTTTTAACCAAATATATTGGGGGCGCCATCTCGTGGCTACAGGTCAAACTGCTCATTTCAAGATGGTGTAAAAAGAACTGTCAAGGGAAATAAGCTACAATGTTAGCTCTTCATAAGCTGCAGCTAAAGCTCAGTCACACACCACAAACCTATTTATAGGGTATTTGTTACAAGATTTGCATAACAAGGTAATAATGTTATATTTCACTTGTAATGCTTGCAATTTATTCCAACAGCACTACGTAAAATTATGCTCTGCATTATAAAGGATGTATCCAATTAAAGTTATAAAATATATAATTAATCTTTATATTTAACCTTGTAAAACAAGCTCCATGAGAGATTATGCATGTATCTCATATCTAATATACCTGCAGCACATTTACAGTATTATAACAGCAGTAGAAACAGCTGAAACAGTGAAGCATTGTTATTTAAATGGAAAATGAAGAAGCAGCAAATGAAATGTGAAAGAGTTGATTTTAATGGTCCAATAAATAGTTCCACTGAATGACCAACACAGGAACATACTGCAGTTTGGCTGGAATGCCCAACACCAGTGCTTCTACAATTTCACACACCAGAGAGCCACCTTTCTTGGTGCATTGTCTCAGACTATTACAAAACAAACTGCCAGTTTGCTAAGGCATCAACGCAAATGCAAAAAGCTTTTGGGGTGGTATGTAGGAATTTAGTAACAATCAGGTACGCAAAACCGATGGAATCCACATTTGACCTTCCAACAGTCGAGTGGCTACACATATAAAGACCAGGACTGGCCAGGGTTGGTGTGCTTTATTCTAGATCTAATGGGCATGAGGGGGCCTACCACGACCCCTGCCTCTGCCAGCTCCTGCTGGGGCATCAACATTGGCGCGGGGGTTCTTGATGGTTTCGTCAACAGAGAGGATGAGGCAAGCAGCTTCAGAGGCAGCAGTCAAGGCATTGATGCGCACAATGGAGGGTTCCCATACACATGCCTCGAAGTTATCAGCGATGTCCTCATTGTTCACATCCACACCGTACCACATTCCACCCTGGCAGAAGAACATTTTGTTATCGCATGAGTACAGGAGTAAAATGTGTCGTTATTGCAATATTTAGATAATAATAAGCTTTTGGACAGATTACAAAGCCTCAACCCTGGTATTTGTAAATGCCTTGTTTACATCCAACATTTTATATGCTCCAACATACATGGATTTTTTTTTATTTTACCATTTAAAAAGATAGACACTATATATTCATTTAATCTTAAATATATTTACAATTATTTGAGACCCCAACAGACTACAGAAGTAGGGCTTTTCTGCAATTAACTGTGTGTTTGTGCTGTGCACCGTTTATCCCTGTGTAATGCCAAGACACACCTACAATATATTTGCAAAGTCATGACTTGACAAATATATCTGTACACACAAACAAATATTTTTGGATATATCATTGACTTGGTGGTCAACCTGAAGTATAATTACACCAGGAAGCACTCTAGTGAGTGAATCCCATTTCAAATTTTTACCCCATGCCTTGTCTTTGAGTGTCATTCTTGGAATGGATTTGTGGGGTTTTAGTGGTTAAATTCATCCCCTTCAAAATGCGACAGTCCTTTGAGAGCCTGATATGTCATCAGAACAAAGATCAGGGTTTCATTCCCAGGCTACTAGTGGTGCACTTAAGGTAGCTGTGCACCAGTCTGCAGTGATATCGGAGGACTGTAGGTATATTTAAAGGTGTCTTTCACCTTCAGAAGTGTTGAACAATCATATATCTTTACTTTTCTGTAATATGGAACTTATGAATTCAGCTTCTTATTTCACAGCTTGTTTTTAAAGTTCCAGTTCCATTAGCCTACTATTCGTTATGCCTTATGTTAGTTATGAAGAGCGCGGTCATAATATAATTGTTACCATAGTGCTTTCCCCAACAAAAACAAACAGGCCATCATCAGTAATAATTTGTTTATAAGGTAGTTTGTGTTGCCGGGGTCATGATGTATCAATGGACAGAATGTGGGTTGCTTTAAAAAATGTTAGAAAAACATTGGGAACCAGGGTTGGGAACCACTGAACTGCTGAATAAAGGGATAGTCTAGCTTAAAAATAATTAATCATATAACTGTCTTCCAAAGCACTTTTGTAAATCACTCTGCATAAATAATGTGAATGAAAATGTATTTTCTACATCATTTTAAATGCTAGAGTCGTTCTTTAATTTGTGTGCGTATCTGTGTGATTGTTGGCCTTTTACTTGCTAATGATGGTTTTGCTTGTAACTGTACCTGTGTTTTTACCTGTGCGTGTTTAGCCCGGAGCTTGTTGAGGATATTGGTTGCATCAAAGCCTGCATTATCACACAGCTGCCTAGGGATAACCTCCAGTGCCTTGGCATACGCTCCTATCAATAGCTGTTGTTTGCCTGGGATGGTCCTGGAATAATCCCTCAGGTACTTGGACAATTCCATCTCTATAGCGCCTCCTCCAGCCACAATAGAGTCATTCTGTAGTATATGAAACGACCATAATGTCCATCAGTACAAAGTCAATCAACATCCAGTGGCTGATCATGAGAAGAGTTTGACAACTTCAGTTGTTCCCAAATTAAGATATTTTTTTACGAGTTCTACCCACCTTAATTGCTCTGCGCACAATCATGATGGCATCATGTAGTGATCGTTCCGTCTCCTCCATAAACTGCTCAGCTCCACCCCTCAGGATGATGGTGCAGGTCATGGCCTTTGGACAACCTTTGAAGAAGTTGTACCTAAATGATGGATATACACAAGCCATTCAGAAATCAAACTTACTGTATTTTACTGTCACTAATGCCATGAACCTGACAGGAGGCTTTCAGAGGTACGTGGTATAAAAGAGATCCTGAAAAATCATATTTACCTTTCTCCGCCAACCTGTACTTCTTCAAACAGCTCACACTGACCAAGGACATCATCAGTGAGGGAGCCCACACTTGTCTGGATAGAGCCACCACAGGCCTGTAACAGATGTTACACTTACTTAGCACACACAACTGATCCAAGCAGACATAAACGATTACCTTGGCATTTGTACCAGTAAGTAGCAACTACATGTAAAAAGCAGTGATTAGCAGTAGTCAGGAATGTCTCGATCCTGTTTCTGCCACCTGACACGATCCAGGTACTTTAACACAGAACACTAGCAAACAGCGGTAAAGAATGAGGTATGAGAGAAAAACTCATAAAATGTATTATGCAGTGTGTTCCTCCTTTGTCTTGTTTTTAAATGTTGTGCTACTGCTATTCATAAAAGCTGAGAGCACTTCAAATAGAGAATCAAACATCCCTAGTATTTGTAGTAAATTTTGGTTGTAGAACTCCCCCTGCAGCAAAAAGCCTAAAAGAACTTAAGACTCTTGTGTACCATCATGGTTCTCTTCAGATCCTCCTCCTGAACTCTGCCAGCACAGAACAGATCTCTGTCAGCAAAATACTGCGTGGCCACGTCGCCGATGGGCAGCTTGGACAGCACCACCTTGGCACCAGACTTATAGATTTTCTCCAGCTTATCATAGAGGATATTCCACTCTGCATCAACGATGGCCTGGTAGTCCTGGAGGAAACAGCGCACGCAAATGTGAGAGAGGGACACTCAAATATTTTAAATATTTTTATTAACATTTTGTGCAAGTGTTTGTATACAAATACAATTATACTGTAGTGCTATAAAACAATAGTTTTAGGACTGGTCAAAATTCTTAATAGCGCAACTATATTTATGACAGGTTTCAAACATCCCACAAAGCATGGTGGGGGCGGCAACCAGTTTTCTAGTTCACTCTACTAAAAAAGCACCAGCACCTACCTCCACTGTGTTAACTCGAACTTCAGCATTGTCCTTCTCAGCTTTCAGCTCCAGTTCGATGTTGAGCAGGGCAATCTTTGGGTTCTCATAACGTTTAGGCTGCATCTCAAAGCCAGCATAGGAGAAGGTCTTCTTAAAAGCCACACCAGCCACCAGCTGTGAGTCCTGCAAAAATAAAAACAGAATTGTTACCCAGAAACAATACTAATGACTTACAGTAATTATTGACATATGCCATATGATTATTAAAAATTCCTGATTTGACTAACCCTCTCTCAATTTATTTCTTCCTGCCAACTGCATGACAGCAGGCAAAGCCACAGTGGATTCTCTAGCTGCTCAGATATAATGAGCCTAAAACATTGTATAGAGAATAACTGAGTGGCAGCACATTAATTTGCTCTCTAGAGAAATCCCTCACCTCCAGAGCACCACCCTGGACTTTCTTGATGCCAATCATTTTAAGCTGCAGCAAATCATCCAGCATCATCACTGCATCTACCACCATCTTGGAGAAGAAATCCTTCTGACCCGCAATCAGCTTTGAGTTCAGTGCTGTGGCAGCACATTTCTCCAACAACTGCCTGTGCTCCCTGAGAAAGAAATCCAGAGAGCTCTCCTCAAAAACAATAACAGCAAACACACCATATAAGATCTTCCAATTCAATCTGGTCCTTTTTTTTACTCAACAAATGAAAACATCCACCATTAAGGGTAAACACTTCCTCTTTTAGACAAAAGTACTGGCATCACACTTACTGCTTGTCATCCTTCTCGATGGTGACGGCGATCTCCTTGATCTTTTTGACGGCAAGCTGGGTAGCAATGCGGAAAGCTCTGATAATGGTCTGGGGGTGAAGTCCCTCCTCCACATATGTCTTCAGCTGCTTGAGAAACTCAGCCGCAAGCAAAGTGACTGAGGTTGTGCCATCACCGACCTGAATATACACAAATCATAAGCTGAATTCATAAGAACAAGACTCAAAAAGCAGTCTTCGAAACCAAGGACCTGCCATTCTGATGCTGCCGCTTGGGTTTTGAAATGCAGCTATAATTTAAATATTTGATAGCATGGTATTAACAATTAGGTACGATATATATATTTTTTAAACTGCCCCATTTCTCAATGGATGTAGACAACATGTTTTACAACCACATGGAGCATAACTCACAGCAAAAATCTTATCCACAGACTTGTAAAAAAAAAAGCTGTCTATAGCATTTATGCACATGTCAAACCCTAATTCACACAGACGTCTCACCTCAGCATCCTGAGACCTGGCAATGTCCACCAGAGTTTTAGCTGCAGGGTGCACAACATCTAACAGCTTCAAGATGGTGGCACCATCATTAGAGATGGTGGCTTTGCCTGCAAGCAGACACACATGGATATCATATTAAATCACACAAGACCGTTATTTATTATTATTTACGTATTAGTTAAGTTTTTTTTCCATTAGCATGCTTTTTAATCCAGTCCCTGCACTTACCTCTGTTATCCACTATAAGCTTATCCATGCCACGAGGGCCCAGAGTGGTCCGCACAGCCTCTGCGATGACCTGACAGGCATTGATATTGCTGACGAGCTGGGGGATACCCTGGGAGGTATCTGTCCCCTCCTTCAGCAGGATTACTGGAGTGGGCTGAGAAAAGAAGTAGATTGAAAATATTTGTGTTTAATGCTAACTACAGCAACACTGCATTATCTGATCCACTCATACCAGCACCACACACACTAACACAACCCTCACATCACAACATCAGTATTGCTGTAGTGCTGAGAATGATCCACCAGTCAAATCTACACCGTGCTGACAGAACAGAGTGAAATGCTGCTAACAAGTTTTGCAGAGCAACAGACTGGTATAGTCTGTATTGGAGAACTACAAAGTGCACCTGCACAGCAAGTGGAGCTGTGAGAATGAACAAGTGTAGAAACAAAGCCTTTTTAAATGTTTTGGCTGATCTAACCTGCATATTTAGAAAAGGCCGAGGTAACCCAGGGACTACACATGCTTCAGTGTGTGGATTCTGGACAAAACTAACTTATCATATTGTGTTATTAAAAAAAAAAGTGTGTTTCCCAGAGTAAACTGTGGATACTGTGAGCAGTTAAAAGAGCTTTTACTTATTTAACTGCAGAGTTCATTTAAAGGAAAACAATTAGCCATGTTTTGGATTTTGTTCATTGCAGTATAAAAAATATTAATTACAAACATCAGTGTTCTCTTACTTTGGATGCCATTTTTAACTGTGGCACTACTAGGGCCCTGTGCATGTGTCTGAATATTGTGATATAATTTCCCACAAATACCCGTTACATTTACTCATCTACAAAGAACGAGCAGGTGACTAGCTTTATTTTTGTATGCACTGTGGTGGGCGTAAAATACTGCACTCGTGTAGCGCTGCGCTGTATTGCTATAGCAATTTTAGATACATATAAAAGAATACATACTCTATAATTATAGCGACAGAGATTATCCATCAGTGCTATTTGACAGTGCTAATGTTAGCTAATTGTTAGCCGTTAGCCCGTTTCCCGTTAACGGTCCATTCTCTCTGTTAGCAACCAGCTACAATGAAGAGGTGGGGCTTTCAGACAAACTCAGCCTCAGCTCAACTACACATAATAACAATACCAGAATCTCATACATAATAGTTCCTCCAACGGCGAGCGCACCAAGAAATTGATATATAACACAAATTAAATACACTACAGGAGCCAGACACAAATAGCAGAAACACATGCAGTGCCGGCAGCTAGAGAACAAACAGCCGGCTAACACCGTTTTAAACACAATTTATTAATAATCAACAAACATCATCGCAGAAATTTCATTGCCGCTTAAGACGTCAGAAAGTTGTCTTTAAGAATAACCCCGCCGCTAGTCTCTCCGAGGCGGTGAGCGTTCAGATGGAGGTAGATTATGGCTAAAACAGTGTGATTTTCTACTCACCATCATCTTTGCGGCGAGAGGAAGACCGACCGGCTCCCACAATGCACTAGAACTCTCTAGAACAGCACAGAAGGGCGCGTCTGTCAGCGAACAGCGGGGGGCGCTGTGGTCACACTGATAAAAACACAACCTGAAATTTACTTATACATACGCCCAAATGTGTATTTGAACAGATTACTCGTCTAGGACGGTGTTTTCGCTGTGAAAATCCATTTCTGACGTACAAATATGAGCTGCTGTGGAATGCTCCACAGATAAGGACATTTGGGGTTAAATAGTCAACCGACACAAATATCAGTATTGCTATCGCTCTCCAGTCATCAATTAAATGTTTAAAACACCCTTCATTAAAACGACCTATTCAGAAGACGTTTCCAGTAACAATCCCCGTTGTATTAACAGATGCAGTTCTAATTTACTTCACTGTACTTGTACACTTCCAGCCACTCCTTATAAAGCCCCACCTTATAATTCGATTGGATTGGTTCCTTTGATTTAAGAGTAAGAAACAAGCATAAGAAAAGTGTGAGGCAGGGAATCACCACACGGACATATTAAGAATGTCACAATTGCACCAGGATTCAAAATATTAATTTCAGATGAAGCAAAGACACTGGAAAAAATGTAGTAGTGTTAGTGGTAGTAGATTCTTACTTGAAATTTCCATTCCACCTTAAATGTTTCAAAGTTATATATGCTGAGCCATTTAAAGTGGATCTCAACATCCAAATAAGAATTCAAAGCTTACACTCCTAATGGAAAATTCTGATAAGAGGATGAATAATAGGCGGCACTGTGGCGCAGCGAGAAGTGTCGCAGTCATATAGCTCCAGGGGCCTGGAGGTTGTGGGTTCAATTCCCACTCCGGAAGAATGTCTGTGAGGAGTTGGTGTGTTCTTCCTGTGTCTGCGTGGGTTTCCTCCCACAGTCCAAAACACATGGATCAGCGACTCAAAAGTGTGTGAGTGTGTTTGTGTGTGTTGCCCTGTGAAGGACTGGCCCCCTCCAGGGTGTATTCCCGCCTTGCGCCCAATGATTCCAGGTAGGCTCTGGACCCACCGTGACCCTGAACTGGATAAGGGTTACAGATAATAAGTTAGAACTCAAAATGGGTACTGTAGCATGTATTTAATCTTCACAGGATTATAGGCCTTTTACAATTAATTTGAATAAAAGTAGCATTCATTACTAGAATTAATTAGATTTATAATGTGTAGCAATTCAAATATTCATGAATAATATTCATGAATGCGGGTGGCATGGTGGCGCAGCAGGTAGTGTCGCAGTCACACAGCTCCAGGGACCTGGAGGTTGTGGGTTCGATTCCCGCTCCGGGTGACTGTCTGTGAGGAGTTGGTGTGTTCTCCCCATGTCCGCGTGGGTTTTCTCCGGGTGCCCCAGTTTACTCCCACACGTTGGTAGGTGGATTGGCGACTCGAAAGTGTCTGTAGGTGTGAATGAGTGTGTGTCTGTGTTGCCCTGTGAAGGACTGGTGCCCCCTCCAGGGTGTGTTCCCGCCTTGCGCCCAATGATTCCAGGTAGGCTCTGGACCCACCGCGACCCTGAATTGGATAAGCGGTTACAGATAATGAATGAATGAATATTCATGAATGCATTCTGAATAGAATTTATTTTGAATGAATTCAATGTAAAGAGGAATGCAGCTTTTTAAAATGTATATTTGTAAAAATATCATTTACACATTGGTTCCTTCCATGAAATTCCTTTGAAAAAAAGTTATTCTGTACTGCTAGGGAGATCTGAATACACTGGAGGTCACTGTATGACAACACACACATTCCCTCAGCCCAATAGCACTTTATTCCAACACTTCCTATTACTTTCATTTCACCCTTTACCCTCACATCTGGATCATACGAGTATTACAGTGAACATTATTATGATGAAAATTGATTAAGCCTTTTATACGAATGATATTTGAGACATGAAGAAAATGGACCTCTTTTGTATATTGTTCAAAACCATGCCTGCCTGGTCCTTATGTAGTTTATATAATATGCCCCCCACCACACCTGTCTACCTGTCTAACACATCAGGGTCTCAGTGTAAGCCTTTACACCAATAACCAAGGAAAAATGAGATTATGGGATATTGCTAGCTATATATGGTAGAAAGTATTAACACTGGGAGATACACCAACTTGATAATGCCAGGAATGTTTGTGAAGGATTTTGCAATAATTCTGTATGATTTCCTGTGGCTAAAAGGAAACATTGTTTTAAAGGGTCCATATTTTTCTACTGTGACCTACTTGTAAGTAACACTTGAACATTTATTTACCAAAACCAACGGTAATTAATTAATTAGAATAACTGATATGACTTTGGAAAAGACCATGGTTTATCAAGCCCTCACCTGTAAACTGAGTGGGTATATCTACATATCTTTCATTGACTTGTAAACTGTGTTTTTAGAGTTAGGTTGCCATGAATGAATTTAATGAACACAGTAGTGCATGGTACATTTTGAAACATAAACGTAGTTTACATACTTCATTAAAAGGGAAGAAAATGTTATGGGTCCTTTCATTTATACAGTGTTCAATAGATCTCGCCTAAAGTGTTCGAGAAGAATCTCATGCTGTTCTACTTTTCCCTGTCTATCCGTCTGTCTCTCCCTCTCTCTTTACATACACTTTCTTGAAAAGAGTCTAAGCACATGTTAGACTCCTGTTTTTGGTCACTGTGTATTTCTTCAGAAAACGTAACCCCCATGTTCAACTGAATGTAGGCTATTTTTCCCCACTGTAACAACAGGCTTTAGCTGCTGTGGTTAGTTAATGCAGCCCGGGCTGCAGGGGCGGCTTACTCTTCTGTCTGTGATGCGTCTACAGTCTGTGGTTGAGCTCAAAGCTGCCAAGGTTCACTGCTTTTAGACACATACAATTATCAGACATTTATACACATACGCAGCCTGCCTCGCCCTTTCAGAGGGTAGCCTTTAACGCAGATATTTCGAGATACATTGGCAGACAAACCTCCTACCGCTGTGTTCTTTCACTACTGTAAAAATTTGGGCTTGGGACTGGCTAGTGGAAACAGCCTAACATCTTGGTGTAGAACAGTGTCAAGAGGAATATTGATTACACAGTGAAGTCTCCATTGTTGATTTCTGTCTAGACATTCATTATTCAGTAATATTGACTTTGTTGTAATTACACTGTTAAAAATAAAGGTGTCAGATTGGTACTTTGTAGTGGACAATGAGAATGTTGTTATCCCTGAGTAAAAATATTTGAAGTGAAAGATGCATATTTAACCTACCCAGCTCTTATTAAAATGTAGTAATATATATACGAAACCGTCCTAATCCTTTAGCCTTTCCCCTTTTTATTATTAATACAATTAAAAAAATCTTCATATAATGAAAAGTTCTAGTTTAAAATAAGAATTTTACAAGCAATAACCATTTTGTAATCGTTATTGCTGTTATCCAACTTCAACCCTGCTCTTATAGATGTGAGATTAAAGAGATGTTGAGATCTGCCCTCCACATCATTCTCTGTCTTTACCTTCTCACCCTCTTTCATTACCTTCCTTCTTCCTTTGGCCTCCGCCCTCAATGTATGCTTTAATGTGGTAATGGGGTTTCGTTTCACTGCGTGTATGCCATGTGTGATGGAGTGCATGTAGCAAACGGCCAGCACTGATGAATGGGGGACAAGTGGGTTGCTGACTACTTGTTCCTACTTATTATAGTTGGAGTGAGTGTATATCTGATATATTCCTTATCCAGGCAGGTAGAGAATTCAGAATTAAAGGAGATGCACCGTATTTTGAGGCAACACACTGCTGTTAATTGTAAATCACACTGAAGTCTAGCATGATGAGGGCGAGATAACTAATGTCTGTATGGGACACAAATTTATATAGCCTTATATATTAGCTAATGCAAATGTATCTGTCCAATGCAATAGCTTTAACAATTACCCTGCATTAGAGCACCGACTTAACTGAGACACTAAGATGGCAAGTAAGCAAATAAATTACTTCAATTATTTATCCAGTGAAGGTTATGTTATAATGGGCAGTCATATATAAAACAATAACATTGTGACCACCTGCTTGGGAATTATCCACCACCCAAATCATACCTGCTTTGTGGTGGTCCTGTGGGGGTCCTTGTATCTACACTCACTGTCCATTGCCTCAGCTCCACTGACCTTACAAGAGCACTTTGTAGTTCTACAGTTACAGACTGTAGTCCACTTGTTACTCTACATGTGTTGCTTGCACAGATTCACCTGGTTATTCAATTTTTTATTCTTAAGGTCGCCCAATTCTACTTACGCTAATGACTGGAGCCAGTAGAAAAGAATGGCTTTGGAAAGATGTTGAAATGCGCATGTTTGGATGCTTCACAAGGCTTTCTCTTTCAGCTGACATGGGAGGGACCTATTGTAGGTTTAAAGGGGTGAAAAAAGTCATGCTTACATGTTTATTTGATTATTCATGATGATTAGCAGGGCGGCATGGTGGTGCAGCAGGTAGTGTCGCAGTCACACAGCTCCAGGAATCTGGAGGTTGTGGGTTTGAGTCCTGCTATGGGTGACTGACTATGAGGAGTTTGGTGTGTTCTCCCCGTGTCTGAGTGGGTTTCCTCCGGGTGCTCCGGTTTCCTCCCACAGTACAAAAACACACATTGGTAGGTGGATTGGTGACTCAAAACTGTCCCTGGTGTGAGTGAATGTGTGAGTATGTGTCACCCTGTGGAGGACTGGCACCTCCTCCAGGGTGTGTTTCCGCCTTGATCCCAGTGATTCAGGGTGGACTCCGGACCCACCGCAGCCCTGAACTGGGTAAGCACTTACAGACATTGAATGAATGACAGTTAGACTTACAGATATGGTACGGAAAACATCCAATTTACCCCCGCTCAAAATTAAAGTGTTTTTACCTTCTCTTATATAATTACTATTTTAGAGATTCAAGATTTTTTCATATGTCAGAACATTTTCAATGTCTTTTATTTTTTCTGTTTATTAATTCTAATAGGTTAGAGGTTTATAAAGTGTTTGCATTCTTGTATGTTAAAGAATGATAATTGTTGTATTGCATTATGAATCATGAATGCATGTTACAGTATTAACACAATGCTATAGGCTGTATCATTTTAACTGTAAATCATCCATGTGACATTATGATAATGCAATGGCATTTTAGCATTAGAAGTCCAAGAACAAATCCATACCCACTGTATTTTGAGAATTTGTGTGTGTGTGTGTGTGTGTGTGTGTGTGTGTGTGTGTGTGTGTGTGTGTTTGTGTGCGAGTGTGCAGTTTCAGCAGTGCTGAGCCCAGACCAGCAGAAATAGAGGTGTTTTCCTCCCTGTTACAGGTCAGTGAAGAATCACTGGTTTTAAGGTAAAAATACTACCTAGTGTTGCATTTAATCTCACACCCCAGCCATATGTGTTTGTATGAGCATATGACCCAGCATTCAGTGCATTTGTAGGCTGAGTCCAAACACATCAGCCAAGCACTCCTCTGGCTATCTGCATTAATGTGAGTGTTATGGCTTTGGCTAAGTCCTCGATCAGTGACCGGGATACCCGCTTCACAATTAATCAGACTCTTCACAGACCCGATCGATACACTCACAGCATCTTAACTGCTGCTTTGGAATCCAGAGCAAATTCTGGCAGTGTGGAATCACTGGGGTGTATATCTGTATTTATATGAATCTGTGTGAAGCACAACACGGGGCGAAACACACAGTCTGAAGCCACTTTTGGAAATGAGAACGTTTAGAGTCTAGCCAGGATTAACATTCCAGAAGGGGTCTACTATCAATATAATAACAAAAATACCTTCAATAACTAACAACAATAACAATAGTCTGATGAAAGCTCATGAATTTGTAAACTGCAATGATGGCCTGAAGGACCATAAGAGCACATTAAAAATATCTGTCACAATAGCTTCTTTTCATAGAGGCTTTTAGTACAAATGTAAGTTAATTACTTATTCAGTAATATTCACATTCATTGTGCCTTTCTCTATTGACCCGGACCATGCGGGAGCTATTGATGCTTTAAGGAGAGTGAACTGAATGCAAATTCCTTCATTTTGAGGAGAGTTAGTGATTTAACTGATTTATTATGCTGGACAGAAAGCCTCATCCCCCAGGCACCTTCAGTCCAGAGGAGTAGGGGAGTATAGGGATCAGAGTTACCACTCAAATCCTTTTAGATACAGAGTTATATGAAGGCAGTGTTCCTATATCAGCACCGATATCAATACTGGGCTCAAGAAAGACGGGTATTAGACACATCTACAGTGAAACTTGCTAATGGATCTTTTTATTGCTAATATGACGTTCCACTGGTTCAGGACCACTGTTACCTGTTCCACTATTCTTCTACCAACAAAAAGGCCCAAGCACTGATTTTTCTTTTTTTTTTTTTATAGATTACTGTCTACACCTTCAGCTGTGCAATCATGAACACTCCAGCTCTCCAGAGAACATGATCCAGTACCTGGTGCCTGTGAAGCAGAACTAATCATCCAATATCAGCACACAACCTCATGCTCTGATTATAATCAAACTCTCACAGCAAAGTTCCAACATCATGTAAAGTCTTCCCAGGAGACTTCCTCAGAGAGTGTTAGTGCAGCCTTAATTTCAGAAGTTACAGACAAGCATGTCTTTTAGATAGATAGATAGATAGATAGATCATATCCTACGTTTAGCTTTTTAATGTTCAATTGTTTTCAGCATCAACAAAGATTACATTACACAAAAATACTAGAGGTAAACACCTCATGTGGTTATTTTTATATTCTGATTTTGAAGAGACACTTTGCCCTTAATCCAGTCATACAACTCAAATCAACCTGCTGCTTCAGAACCCCCCCCCCCCCTCTCTCCTTCACCCCCACCCCCCACGATCCACTAACAGCTACTGATCGAGCCCAGCGCTCTACTTCATTCATATTCTCTCTCTCTCTCTCTCTCTCTCTCTCTCTCTCTCTCTCTCTCTCTCTCTCTCTCGTCGCAGTCACACTTCTGTAACTGCTTTTCCTCGGAGGAATCTGGCTCTGGGTTAAGTTCCTGTCCGCTGAGGAAATGAGAGCAGTGTGCTGCTGTCCAGTCGAGCTCAGCCCGTCAGTCGCCGCCAGCTAAACGCCATGGACGCGAGCAGTGTCCAGTCTGAGAGCGGAGCTCGGAGCTGAAACGGAGGAAGGAGAGGACGTAGAGCACGGGGCGCGTTCATTTGTCGACCCCTCGAATGGAGCGTGTGCGTGTGTATGAATCCACAGCGCGAGTCTGCTGGTGACTGCTGAACGGAGCTCGTGCGTGAAGCCACTACAGGTGCATGCGTCCATCACAGCGCGAGGCTGAGGAGACCTCCACTCTGTGACCCGCTGTATCAGGTAGGTCAGCTGCAGCCCCCGGCTTTCCTGGCTTTATAGCGCGCTCTGTATGAGTCACTAAGAGACTGCGAGGTGCCGTTACTGCGATTAGGGTCACGGCACTATGAGACGCTTCATCAGCCTCAAGCCTCGAGAAGGGCGCGTGCTGCAAAACGCGGAATGACCACTGAATATGATTAATAAAGGCTGTTTGACCACATCAGGGCACTGGGGTCAGAGACTAGTGCTCTGGTCTGATACCAAGTATCACCCCGGTTGTAATCATAAAGAATATAGAAACGATGATAACAATGATATAGGTTTTCATAATTTTACTATAGAAAATCGTTCTGATTTATGTGGTCCACTGAATAAACGGGTAACTGAGAGGTGAACTGAGAAGATCAGATTACCTCTGGAAGTTAATATTCTGAAATTTGAGGTAACAAACAATTTCACCATGCAGATATCATGGTATTAACTAGGCACTTGAAGCCATTAAGGACCACTTCAATTTTTATTATTGATATTATTTTTATTTTTTGGTAAATGAGCGTTCACGGAATGTGAAAATTATACACCAAGTCCAAACCAGGTCTAATTTAAGACAAGAACCATATACGAATTAGTGGTCTAAAGGTCATCAAAGCGGGATTTGAGCCAGCAAGTTTCTGGTACGATCCCCTTCACCGGCAAGAGAACCGAGGGTGGGGGAGTGAAGGAACAGTGCTGTCTCCTCCTTAAACATCCACAGCTGATGTGCTACTGAGCAAAGCACCTAATCCCCAACTGCTCCCTGATCTAGATGTGTCCCAGTAAACAAGGAGCGCCCCTGGACGTTCAAAATAGGTCTAAATGTAGTCTGTCCGTCAAGGACATATTTTAAACATCAATGGACATCCAAAATCCATCTTAATAAGTTAGTTAAGTGGTGACCAATTGATAACGTCAGTGGACGTCCAAAATGCGTTTTATACAAGTAATTTATTCGGGACCAATTAATAACATCAATGGACGTCCAAAATACGTCTAACAGTCGTCTTTTCAATGTCTGTGTTTGGACATCTTTTCAACTTTCATTTTCAACCTTAAGAGAATGTTGATTAGACGGCAGTCATTAAGTTATTTCAATGTTGAATCAAAGGCTAAATGTTTACTGGGGTGTGCTTACTATTTTGTGTGTGTGTGTGTGTTCTATGGCACAATTTTGTTTTATGTTGTATAGTAAATATAAAATCATGTTCCCATCCGTGTTCATATTTTAAATCATGCTCTTCATATCTTGGCTGTTGTCAAAAACCAGTGGTGTATAAGAAAAAAAAGTGCATTATTGTCAGAAAAGTACTGATAAAAGCACGTATTTGCTGAAGAAAATCAGCATTGGACAAATGATTAGATCTGAATACAGTTTCAAACCAGTCTTGAAAAAAGTGGAATGTTTTAGTGATGCCTGGCTATTAAGGTTAAATGCACTGTATTCATTCTACTGCATTTAGAGCCCTGTATATTTCAGTGTCACGTTCCTCTGTAAAGTAATTAGCGAATTCTACATCTTATAGTTTTCTGAAGCGTATGTGGGAAAAGATGTGTCAGTAAAAGCCTAAATTGGTTCATCTCTAGACATGATTTAATAATAGATGTCTCTGTGCGTAATGCCTGACTGTAGCTTCGTTTGTAGTCTTTTCTTGGCGCTCCAGCAGTTTTATTAAACCAAATATTAAAATGAATGATTAAAAATCACCTGTATCAATAAACCCATCGCTCCCGTGTGCATCATCACCACATAGATCAAGAGGCCACAGTCTACATGGGTTGTAGTAAATTAGTTTAATTGAAATGTGTCATGTTTGTGCTGAGAGAGTAAAACCACAGAGGAAATATGCAGCTTTAGTGCATGAGAGATTTCGAATGGCTGGGACTGCTTCACCAAAACACGCACAAACTGACTCATTCATCAGGCTTTCGTCTGCAGGCAACCTGTGTGAAGTTGCAAATAAGAGGAGGCTAAACATTAGGCGCTCTCATCCTTCCTGAGCTATTAATGGAACTAATCTGGTTATTTGTGTGTGTGTGTGTTTGTGTGTTGGCAATAGAAGAGAGAGCCATATCCTGCCTGGCTTTCCTGACTTTCCTAGAGCTGCTGTCCAGTGGGGGAGCCTCCAGGGTTCTGCAACACCCTGGCACAGGCCCAGTGAGGGAAGAAGCTGTGCTATGTCTGCCTAGAAGCAGTTTTCAGCTCTCAGTGCGCCGGCCGATGCAACCACCTGTTTCCAGAACCACCAGAGCCCCCCTAATACAGTCAGCATTCTGTAAGACCTTACTGTGGGTAAGAGCTACTGCTTTCCCTGAGCATAGAAAAGTCACCTGGAGTTTAGTAAATAATTGGAGTGTGGCATACAGCTCGAGCAGTTTTGGCTCTGGCCTTTGCGCCGCACATTGGATTTGGATTGATTGAAACAATGATTATGAGATTAAAGAGAAGACACACACCTTTAGTTGACCATAAGTAATTGGACGTCCATAGATGAAATACAATAAAAGCGACCAAAGAGGTGGCTAAAGAAAGAAAGGACAATAGCAATAGCAAACAGTAGAGCAGTCAGAGGTAGCGACATGACACAGAAGTGGGTTTACTGCAACATCAAAAGCAAAAAAAAAACCCAAACAGACTGTTCAAGTATTAGTTTGATAAAGCCGAGTGCTAGAACAAGCTCTTATGGACAGTATAACCTGTACCACAGTGATGGAAGGAGAAGAGAATTTATAGAAAATTATACACTCATACGAAGCATGCTACCTCTGAAACGTGACGACAGCAGAAGAATGAATTCTGAAGTGACAAGACTTCACAGAGTCAGTGAGAAGGGGTTCCATAATGTATCCCTGAAATGGGGGGATAATGTATAAAACGATTTCCTTCTCTGACTCCTGTGTTCCTGAGTTAAAGCACATATTCTCTCTTCAACCTTAAAAGATTTACATTCCGAATGTGAGCCAAGAGTTGCAGTGACAAAATACTTATGGCCTGCATTTATGGGAGATTTCATAAAGCTTTAATTCATTTTCTTTGCTTGAACTTTGCATTGTTATGCACAGAATGAACCGAGGCTCATGGTGACAGCCTGTTATAACAGGGTTCAGAACAGTGAAACGTCTGAGTATGATTCATCGTGAATAAGAATATTTTTGTTACAGAAGCACGGCTTTATTCAGGGATTTCATGTTTCCCTCGCTTTGACCAAAGGCGTTGAAATTGAAATTGACCTAAATCCAGTTCAGACTCCAACTTTCATGCCTGTTTGTACCTTTCTATTCCTTTTTAAATCTCCCTTTCCTGCCCTCCATCCCTTTCCCCATCCTATCACAGTCCATCCCTTCCAATTCTCATAATCCATTGCACAATTGAAGTGTAACCTGCCTTACATAATATGTACAGAATGCTACGCTGATGATTTTGGTATTAGCAGCGTTCGTGTGTGTGTGTGTGTGTGTGAGGGCCAGTGGGTCTATAGTGCCTGAAGTAGATCCCCTCTTAATGATTGGATTATAGAGGGATCAGAACAAATAGAATTCACTTGGGAGTCTGTCTCTCTCTTTCTCTCTCTCTCTGTCTATCTGTCTGTCTATCTCTATTGCAACACCCTGCAGTGTTAGTATTGCAAAGGTTGATACAATCTGTTAATAGACATTATATTATGTAGCCATACTCTTTTTGTAATAAGAATATCAGTGCAAGTCCTTAGTTTGTGTGTGTGTGTGTGTGTGTGTGTGTGTGTGTGTGAGAGAGAGAGAGTTTTATAGAATGCGTGGGGTGTAAAATAAGAAATCATTGATGGATGAAAACCCAGCCTCATACAAAATCATGAACACTCCCAATGAAGCACAGGGACAGAGTCTTAGTAACTTATTCAATTCTAATTCTAGGATGTAATAGCCCTTTAAGGTAAAGCTAAAGGTTGACTTTGACCACTATGCACTGCACCGCTGTACTGCACTATGAACATAACAGTCAGTTATCTGAGAAGTGTTCACTGAGAAGGTTAAACCAAATCATTGTGTTTAACCACATTTCATTTGGACTTTTTTACTGATCAAATGAAAATAAAAAACTGAAACTACAATTACACTCACTGATTTGGTTTAACCTTCTCAGTGCATACATCAAAGAACGATCAAATCCAACCCTGTTGAGGAAAGTACTAAGAGGTGTATGTCAGTGTGTGTGTGTTTATTCATGTGGGATGGTTCAGGAAATTGTACCTCTCCCACAGCCCAGTGTGTATATGAAAGACAAACACCACAAACAAATCTGGTCACTGCTGGTGAGATGGCTCTCTTCTGCTAGCTTCCAAGTGAATAAAAACTATGCATATGTGCATTTTCTGCAGCAAAGTTATTTATTTAAGAGTTGCAGGGTGTTCGTTTTTCACAAGCAATGCCAATTTTTTTATTAATATATTGAGGGTGCCAGGAAAATGTATGCACATTCTGATTTGGCCCAGAGAGAGAAACAAAGAAGTAATTAAAATAAATGGCAGAAGGAAATGGAGGTTGGCTAAGGCAGACCAGCATTACAAAAATGACTTGTCAGGACTGCTGCTGTCATCATTCAGACCTCACCAGTGTGGCCAAACAAGTAGAGCTGAGAACATGGAATATAAGTAAGCAGCCTTGTGTCATATTCAAGTTTTTCTTAAGTACTGGGTTGATGCAGTTGCGTTTACCTCCCAGTGTAAAATTCATAACCTGTGTGTGCATTAAAATGTTCACAGTTTTACAGAAGACCCTTATAATCATTGAATTTGTTTATCTTAAAATTCACCTTGACTTGTTCAGTTATGCCCATGAAACATTTATCATCTTCAAAGAAAAGCACAAAATGAAATTGGACACTTTGGAATAGTTGAACATGAGCCTAAGGTCACAATCAATACCGAATACTGAAGTGGTCTTGAAGGCTATAAAGACGTCCTTCAGCCTGAGGAGGAGGAGAGGGACTGTGCTCTCTGGAGGGATGGAGCACCATCCTAAACCACTGGAATAAATTGACCTGATGATTCAGATGGAAAATAAATGAAATGAAATGTGTAATTATTAGCCATTGTACAATGTACAACAAAATATGTCTTCCGCATTTCACACACACACTAGTACACTAAGATCACCTTAGTGGTGGGCAGTCATCCCCAGGGGCCTGTGAAGCAGTTGGGGGTTAGGTACCTTTCTCAAGGGCACCTCAGCTGTGGATTGTGGGAGGATGACAGCACTGGTCCTTTCATTGTCACCGCCCCAAATATCCTGTCAGTCATGGGAATCAAACAAGCAACCTTCCAGTCCCTAGCCCTTTTTGATACATGATGTGTTTTGGATTTTCAAACATCATTTGGATCATCAGCCAGTTCATTTACCTCACCTCAGCAACCCATATGTTGTGAGAGGATCTCCAAATCTCCACAGCGATGTTCGAAAAACTGGGATAAAGTGGTAGTCACTGCAGCAAAGGGGACAAGCTAACTTTGAATACTCTAATATTGATAAGATGGACACGAGTTCACAAAGTCAGCACAAAAGTTGCTAGTTCAAGCTGAATTAATAGGAGTGTCGAACACCATCTTTTTTTCAGTCGCTTTGCTTCTTCCTGGACATGTAAAATGGCACTGATGAAGCTACAACCCAAATGCTATCTGCTCTTCACTCTGTAACATCTCAATAGCCTCAGATTAATAGGAAAAACAATGAGTGTCACCTACATTTTTTTTTAATTGGTGAATTCAATCATTTGAAAAATTATTCATATGTTTAGTATGGTTATTTCACACAGATACATTTAGCTGACTTATTAGAAAACCTTGGATGTGCAGCTAACAAAAGACAAAGTTTAATATTTTTATTCATAATTAAATTAGGATAGTAGGAAAGCAATATAATTCTTTTTTTATGTAATACATTTATTTTTAGACATATATTAGACACATTTCCTCAGATTCATGCTAAGGCAAGCACCAGCAAAAAACATTTATGTATTTCAGATATGGACATTAATGGGTTAACATGGCCTACTTTTAGTTTGTTGCTCAGTAAACTTGTGCACTAGTATTTTGAAGTACTTCTCAAAGCATTTTGGGAAACTGTTACCAAAAAAAAAAAAACCTGCCTGCTTTCAGTATTAGCTTTAAGTTTTTATTGACAGCTTTTGAAGTCTAACAGCTGAGAGGGAAATATATGTTC
The DNA here is from genome assembly GCF_029633855.1 of Hoplias malabaricus. Lineage (NCBI taxonomy): Eukaryota > Metazoa > Chordata > Actinopteri > Characiformes > Erythrinidae > Hoplias > Hoplias malabaricus. Next base: position 26,379,495 of record NC_089808.1, read on the forward strand.
ACTACAGATCTCCAGGACATGACCTGATGCTTATTGATTAATTCCTTATAGAAGACCTTGTAGACAAGATTCAGTGACATCTCATACATATAAATAAGGCAATTAACCCCTTCTGCAGGCCTATTATTCAGTAATTGTAATCATACACAGAATAAGGTATGGAATAAAAATAAGAATAAGTAAGAAATCCTATGCCAATCAATTAGAACTTTACATAGGGCCCACAGCACTTGCTTCCTGCATGCAGCTACAACATTTCTATGTGGGCCTATTGTTGAATATTTAAATCCTACACCTACCCACTAAGGTTGCCATTGGCCATTTTATGATCCAATCAGCAACCAGCTACACCAAACATTTAAATAAAATAGTATCCTACACCTAGCCACTAGGATTGCTGTGGCCTTCTATTCATCTGAAGACTTATTATTCAATAGCTGCTTTAAATTTTCAGTAATAAGTAAGGTAGAATATGAGTGAAGTCAATATTTACATTAATATGCTGAAACAGGAAAAGATCTTCCTCACAAAGCTGAGAGTACACAATTCTCTAGAATTTAATTGTCAGAGCATTAAGATTTCCCTCAAATAAAGTGCTTTACATGATGAAAAACAGCTCGGATCATTATTCTTCCTCTTCTCAACATAAAATAGTTACTGTGTAGGAGTCTTAGACACCAAAGATAATTATATATATTTAAACTTATGCCTTCTCAGTGAGGGCGAGGCTTGCATAAAGTTATATATAATCACAGTAACTACAATAATAATAATAATAATAATAATAATAAAACAAATTAGAAATAAGATTTTATTTTCTGTAAAGCAGTAGGTGAGAGTGAATTTGAAGAACAATGTTTTGTTCAGATTCTCCTTGATCGCATGGATTTGTTAAATCAACAGCACACATTATTTAAAATCATTGTTTATTAATCACTAAAACTAGGTATTGGATGATAACCTCAAATAATACGGACTCCACGAGGAGAGATTTGGAAAAAAAATAAACCAACACATTCACACACACAATATCACACTCAGTGGAATAATGTTATTTGGTGTTATTCTAATGTTGGGTGTTATTTCTTTGTTTGTTTGTTTGTTTGCTTGTTTTTAGCATAAACACTTACTGCTCAGATAAATATCTTTTTAAATCTCATAATCTCTGGTGCCTAAAACTGTTGCACAGCAGCATATATTCAGAGACATAGCATTCTCTTAGAACTGTTGGACTTGTTCATGGCATACAATGCATTTTCATTGCTGAAGGGTAGCAAATGAGTACAGACAGATATATGTCAGATACAGTTGAGGTCTGAGTGTTTCTGTGGCCTTCTGTTGTCTTTAGACCAGGGGTGAACGATTCCAGCGTGATTGGGTTACTGCCCAACTTAAAACCCCTGCTAAACCTGGCAATTAACAGATAAGGGATATCAGGTGTATTTGAGTTGGAAAAATCATTAAACTGCTGGACAGTGCCCTCCTGGACGGGAGTCATGAAGCCCTGCTCTAGAGATTCACAGCATTAGCACTTGTGATTGACAGTGGCAGCTCAGACTAATGTGTTAGAAAGGTGGAATCATAAGAAAGTAACACATTAAAAATCAAAGGGCTCTTTAGTCTGATCCGTTCTCCTACCACTGTATATATGTGTGAAATGTGGTTGTGTGAATATGATGGTGTGCTTTATTTTATGCACCTGTCAGGAATGATCATGCGTGAAGTAGCCTACACTCTTAAAAATGAAGGTGCTACAAAGTGTGCTTCTTTGAGCGATGCCATAGAAAAAGCTCATTTTGGTTCCATAAAGGACAATGTATGTTTAAGAGATGTGTGAGTGTGAAGAACCTCTTAAGGTTCTATACACATTTAATGTATTAGATAAAATGGTGCTTTATGGAACAAAAGTGGTTCTTCTAAGGCATCTCTCAAATAATCTTTTGCACCTCATTATTAAGAATAGGTGTGCACAACCCTACCTATGATAATATAAGTTATATATGATATGATATATATATATGATTTGGCGGTTAGCACCTTCGCCTCTCAGCGCTAGGATCCTTGGTTCAAGTCCCATCTGGGTGGAGTTTCCCCGTGTTCTCCCTGTATCTGCGTGGGTTTCCTCCAGGGTCTCCAGTTTCCTTCCACAGCCCAAAAGCATTGAGGTTAGGTGAATTCGCTTCTGTAATAACTGTCCTCGTGTGTGAGTGAATGAATGTCTGTGCCCAGATATGGATTGGCGCTCTATCCTGTGTGAAACCCTAGTGGCCGATGCAGTCCTCCAGGTGGATGGCCGTTCATGGTCGAGAGTGTGTTTGGCTGCCGCTTCTCACCAGTGTGTGTGTGTGGACTGAATGTTGAGTGTTGGTGGTAAAGCATCCTAGGGTTTCTAGAAAGGTGCTATATAAGTGTAAAGTTAAATCAAATAAATAAAAAGTATATAATATACAGTGTATTTTTTAAAAAAAAAAAACAATAATAATTAAAGGGAAACATTGATAGCCGGCAGTAGCTAAAGGGCTATATACCGAGCATCTGTGGGGTGAAACAGCCCAAGGTTAAAAAGATCGAATGAATCAAGTGTGTGATGGAGGAATCCCCAGAGGGCAGAGGTGTAGAGAGAAGAGGGGAGGAATGAAAAGAATGAAAAGAAAGGATGTCGCTTGTACAGGGGAAGAGGAGCTAAGGGAGTAGAGGAGGAGAAAGGTTGAGAGACGAGCACAGGAAAGAGAGAGAGGGAGTGTGTGGAGTGAGATAAGGGGAGGGAGTTTAAGGGATACAGTGAGGTTTTCAAGCGAAAGAAGAAAGCAGGGTGAATGGAGGTTTGAGCCTGAGGTGGCTTGTTCAGGTTGAAATGGCTGTCTGCTCTTTTAAAATCCATCCCTCTCCTGTCCAACACTCTGTGGGTCTCAGGCCTTCTGACAGCTCTCCAGTGGAGGCAAGATCAAAGAAAGGCTGAGGCCTGACACACATGTGCACACACACACACACACACACACACACACACAGACACACAGATGTAGCGCCCACCCCAAGAGCTGGTGTCACAGTAGTTAAAGTGAGCTGATTTACTTTTAGCTTCTGTTAGCCTTCTCTAAGCCATAGGGCTGAGAGAGAGAGCGAGGGCTTGGGTGATGGGGGAGGGAGAGAAGGAGAGGGCTTGGGAGATGGGGAGAGAGAGTATGTAAAAAAAAAGTGGGACAGAGACATGGAGACAGTGAGACAGATTGAAAGAGAGTGAAACAGATAGATTGTGAGAGATTTAGAAACAAATAGAAAGAGGGAGAGATAGACAGGAACAGACAGAGAAAGAGAGAGCGACAGTGAGGGGGAGACGAGTGAAAGACTGAAATAATGAGAGAGGGAGAGAGAGAGATACTGAATGAAGGAGACTTGCACACAGCAAGAGACAGAGCCAGAGAGAAGTAGAGCTTGAGGAAATGAGGGACAGAGCTAAAAGGATAGAGGGAATGAGAGGAAAGAGGAGAGAGGAGGCAGAAATCGAATGAGAGTGAAAGAGTAAGGGAGAGCTACAGGGGGGAAAATGACATAAGTAGCAGACTCCACCCGTCCTCCCCAGAGTGCGTGTTTGATTTGACAGTAGCAGACTGTGGCACTAAAATTCCATTTTAGCTCTGAAGGCCCCCTGTGCCACAGAGGGCCACTGGCTGGATGCCACTTTGCAAACTCTGCGGATGTGTGTGTGTGTGTGTGTGTGTGTAAATAAGAGATAGAGACAGAGTGACCCTCCTGCCGCTTCCTGATGTCTCCCTGACTGTGTGATGGTGGTGCTGCGCGAGGCTGGACCCTCTCCACTGTGACACTGCACATGAACACACTGCCACAGCACGAACACTCCCTCGGCCTCACAGGCCTATAAAGCCTCCCTGCCTTTGGAGCGCCTTTTAGCTGGCCAGATTTAATGATTGGAAGCCATGGAGGGATTTTAAAAATTTAACTGAAACGGCAGGTTCTTGGGGCCTGAGGCTGACAGCTATCACCTCACTGGCTCAAAACAAGCTTTAGAAACTTTCAGAAAAATGTTTAGCAGAGAAGGCAGACATTGTAGATTTTGTCATTCCAGTGGGGGCTGTACAATGTGGTCAATGCTAATACATTATTATGTATCAAACAATACCACATAATTTTACTGCACCACATCTGGCAGTATGATTAAAGAATACGAATCATGTGATCATGTGTCCACTCTCCCATGGGCCCACCACCTGTGGGAGAGGTAGTAATCCGGGTCTGGTGCATTGTGAATCGGGTGGCAGCCGAGGTCGCGGGCCCTGGCATTCTGATCCTTGGTTATTGAAACTGGCTTTTGGAACATGGAACGTAACCTCTCTGGTGGGAAAAGAGCCTGAGCTGGTGCGCGAGGTTGAGAGGTACTGGCTAGATATAGTTGGGCTCACCTCGACACACAGTACGAGCTCTGGAACCAATCTCCTTGAGAGGGGCTGGATGCTCTTTCACTCTGGAGTTGCCCAGGGTGAGAGGCGTAAGGCAGGAGTGGGTTTACTCATAGTCCCCCGGCTTAGCGCCTGTATGTTGGGGTTTAACCCAGTGAATGAGAGGGTAATTTCTCTGCGCCTTCGGGTTGAGAAAAGGGCTCTGACTGTTGTTTGTGTTCATGCACCAAACACCAGTTCAGAGCACCAGGCCTTCTTGGGGACCCTAGAGGGGGTGCTGGAGAGCACTCATTCTGGGGACTCCATTGTTCTGCTGGGGGACTTCAACGCTCATGTGGGTAATGACAGTGAGACCTGGAGGGGCGTGATTGGGAGGAACGGCCCCACTGATCTGAACCCGAGTGGTGTTCAATTATTGGATTCCCGTGCCCGTCACTGTTTGTCCATTATGAACACCATGTCCGAGCATAAGGGTGTCCACAAGTACACCTGGCATCAGGATACCCTAGGCCGCATTTCGATGATCGACTTTATAGTTGTATCATCGGACCTGTGGCCATATGTTCTGGACACTCAGGTGAAGAGTGTTGCTGAGCTGTTAGCTGATCACCACCTGGTGGTGAGTTGGATCAGAGGGCGGGGGAGGATGCCAGACAGACCTGGCAGGCCTAAACGTGTGTTGTGGGTTTGTTTGGCAGAGGAACCTGTCAGAAAGATCTTCAACTCCCACATCCGGCAGCGCTTCGACTGCATCCCGGGGGAGGCCGGTGACATTGAGTCTGAATGGGCCAAGTTCCGGACCTCCATTGTTGAGGTGGCTGAACTTAGCTGTGACTGCAAGGTTGTTGGTGCCTGTCGGGGTAGCAATCCCTGCACTCTGTGGTGGACACCCCGGGTGAGGGAGGCTGTCAAGCTGAAGAAAGAGTCCTATCAAGCCTGGTTGGCTTGGGGGACTCCAGAGGCAGCTGACAGGTACCGAAGAGCCAAGCGGCTTGCAGCTTCAGCTGTCACTGAGGCAAAAACTCAGGTGTGGGAGGAGTTCGGTGAGAACATGGAAAACGACTTTCGGTCGGCTCCGAGAAGTTTCTGGCAAACCATCAGGCGACTCAGGAGGGGAAAGCAGTTTTCCACCAACACTGTATATGGTGGGCGTGGAGAACTGTTGACCTTGACTGGGGACGTCATTATGCGGTGGAAGGAATACTTCGAGGATCTTCTCAATCCCACCAGCACCAGTCTTCCACAGAGGAAATAGAGTTTGGGGACCCCGGGGATGGCTCATCTATTACTGGGGCTTAGGTGGCCGAGGTGGTAGGAAAACTCCTTGGTGGTAGGGCCTCGGGGGTGGATGAAGTTCGCCCTGGGTTCCTCAAGGCTCTGGATGTTGTGGGGCTGTCCTGGCTGACAAGTCTTTGCAACATCGCATGGACATCGGGGTTAGTGCCTCTGGACTGGCAGGCTGGGGTGGTGGTTCCCCTTTTTAAGAAGGGGGATTGGAGGGTGTGTTTCAACTATAGGGGGATCACACTCCTCAGCCTCCCTGATAAGGTCTATGTGGGGGTACTGGAGAAGAGAATCCGACTGATAGTTGAACCTCGGATCCAGGAGGAACAATGCTGATTCTGCCCTGATCATGGAACACAGGACCAGCTCTTTACTCTTGCTAGGATCCTGGAGGGTGCATGGGAGTTTGCTCAACCAGTCTACATGTGTTTTGTGGATCTGGAGAAAGCATTTGACCGCGTCCCTCGGGATATTCTGTGGGGGGTGCTCTGGGAGTATGGGGTACTGGGCTCTTTGCTACGAGCCATCCAGTCCCTGTATAAACATAGCAGGAGTCTGGTTTGTATGGCTGGCAGTAAGTCTGACTGGTTTCCAGTCGGAGTTGGACTCTGTCAGTGCTGCCTGTTGTCAGTTCTGTTCATATTTTTTTTGGACAGAATTTCTCGGCGTAGCCAAGTGCCGGAAGGTGTCCGGTTCGGTGGTCTCAGGATTCCATGTCTGCTTTTTGCGGATGATGTGGTCCTGTTGGCTTCATCGAGCCGGGACCTCCAGCTCTTGCTGGATCAGTTTGCAGCCGAGTGTGAAGCGGTAGGGATGAGAATCAGCACCTCCAAGTCCGAGTCCATGGTACTCAGTCGGAAAAGGGTGGAGTGCTCTCTCCAGGTTGGAAGTGAGATCCTGCCTCAAGTGGAGGAGTTTACATACCTCGGGGTCTTGTTCACGAGTGAGGGAAAGATGGAGCGGCAGATTGACAGGCAGATTGGTGCAGAGTCAGCAGTAATGCGGGCTCTGTACCGGTCTGTTGTGGTGAAGAGAGAGCTTAGCAGAAAAGCAAAGCTCTCAATTTACCATTCAATCTACGTCCCAAACCTCACCTATGGTCATGAGCTTTGGGTAGTGACCGAAAGAATGAGATCCCGGGTACAAGCGGCTGAAATGAGTTTTCTCCGCAGGGTGTCTGGACTCTCCCTTAGAGACAGGATTAGGAGCTCGGACATGCGGGGGAGACTTGGAGTAGAGCCGCTATTCCTCCATGTCGAGAGGAGCCAGTTGAGGTGGCTGGGGCATCTGGTCCGGATGCCTCCTGGACGCCGTCCTGGTGAGGTGTTCTGGGCATGTCCAATGGGGAGGAGGCCCCGGGGCAGACCAAGAACACGTTGGAGAGACTACACCCCCGGAGGAGCTGGAGGCGGTGGCTGGGGAGAGAGGGGTCTGGGTTTCTTTACTCTGACTGCTTCCCCCGCGACCTGGACTCGGATAAGCGATGAAAAATGGATGGATGGATGGAATAATGTGATAAGTAATTATTGAAGATGATTAAAGAATCTCTAGGTAAGATTTGGTATTTTTGCTCCTCAGCTCCCCCTACAGTTGCAGAGTGTAATTCACTTTTAGAGCACATTCCTGAAATTAAAGGTGGAGAGAGGAGGTATGGGGTGGGATTCCTACCCTCCTCCAAAAGTTACATAGTGCAGTTTTTGCAGTGCTGAGCCCACATTAAAAACAGCAGATGCTCTATTTTCCCTGTTACGGCTCAGTGGATCATCACAATGATTTGGAAGCTGTAATTTTAAGGTAAAAAGAAATACAAACTACATAGTGTTCCTTTAAAAGTTAGAAGTATAATTAAACAAAATGCAGAGTAAACTACATGATTTTTATCAGTATTAGTATTCTCCAAGTAAACTGAAGACATTTTATTGGTATGAAACATGAAGTGAAGCTAATTTAGCTGTGAAAATGTGATAATGACAGCTGAACTGCAGCATAGAGAGTTTTTAAGCAACGGTGTTCGGCGGACTGATACATCGGTTGTGAAAAAATGGTGCTCTTATCGAAATAAAGCACGCTTTAGAATGCTTCTCAACCATTCAGAGTTAGCAGCCAGAACTAACTTATATGGAATATGTAAACAGTTTCCTGCTTTACTTTACTTTTGAAATGCCTCTTTAAATGTCAGAGGACATAAACTACATGAGCACAAATAAATACCAACAAACAAATATTTGTCTGGTGTCTCGTAGCTGTGTTAGAATGTCTTGCTCATTTCTAAGGACATCTAGAGACAGCAGAATGTTGGTTTACTCACTGTACTCTGAACACCAAGGCTTCTGCAGATGTCAGCAAGCACGCTACATTATTTCCTGCATATTTCCCTTTTCCATAACATTTTGCCTTGATGAAATTTTTTTTTCATGATACAGACAGCGCTGAGATTCTCTGGAAATTCAGATGAAAGTCTACAAAATGCATTTTAAATAACATGTTAAAACTCATAAGTGTAAGATGACCCAAAAATATTCTTGGCCTTATTTGTGATTTGCAGCTGTTTCTTATGCATGACTTACTGTTCAGCAGTAGTGTACTTCACAACAAACATCACATTTTCAGACACAAACCCAGCACCGTTTTGATCCATCACATTGACAAAGTTTTTCATCTTTATAAATTAAGCAACTTCGTTACTTTATTATTTACTCTTACAAAGATGTTCTGTACATTTACAGATTCACCAACTTTCTGAAACTTATGTCTGTCTGTTTGCGCTAGAGTTCAAAATTCTTGCGATCACATTGAGTACTCTTGATCCCTGTTACACACACTCCAGACAATATTCTGGCAAATATTCATTCTCTGGCAAGTCCGTCTAGTATGGGAGGAAGGTCAGTCACTGCCATTGGTCCTAAACTGAAGTGGAGCTGAATTGCCAATAAAACATTTTGAATGAACTGGAAATCAAGGAAAAGCAATATCACTCACTAATCGACTGTATGAACATAAAAGCTTTCTGCCTCTTTTTAAAAACAAAACTACTGATTTCAGTTCAGCCAAAACTTCAGTGGTAACAGTGTATTTTCATGGGTAATATCTGTGTTGGTTTGGTTGAATTCCGTGTTTTCAGAGGCAGAAAGTTTCTCTGTGTTGTCTTGTTTGAGTTGAATTTGTTGGATATTGTTTTGATGAGGACCTTCTTCTGTGGGAAAAATCACACAACATAATTCTGGGGCATATTCTTATATCCACTTTTCTTAAAATGGATATTTTCTCTACATTAACATCCACAAAAAATAGAACTACACACTACAGAATAGAATAAAAAAATACCTTAGAACGTTCCACTGTGTGGAGGGGCTCTTTTTGGTTTAATGGTTTCTTGTAAATCTCTTACTGTTTTATGCTGGAGTTAATATTAAACCAAACAGCTTTATGGGAAACTTGATCAGCTGGTTGACAGTGAGAACTGTAGGAGGTATAAGCTGCAAATACAAAGGAGTTGTTGGAGCAATCAAAGGCTTGTTGCTTCTGAAACACCCAAAGTGTGTTTTGCACATTAGCATTTTAAGAATTTGAGAATACACCAGGAGTTTATAATCATCCAGTAAATCTTACAGTCACAAAGTGTTAGATGATACAGTACCCTCTGCTGGGATGTTTTACCACCATATAAACATAACTAACATACTCTCAGCACCTTTAATAGCCTTTACAAGCTGTGCTAGCAGCAGGTGCTCTGTATTCTTTGGAGCATTCTCATTATTCTGTTTGTCAAAAACAGTCACGTCCACGCTCATGCTTGTGCTTGTGTGTTTGTGGTGATTGTCAGATGGAAGACTCTCAGCTTCAAACGTAAGGGTTAGAGTGATCAAAGGCAGCATTTAGCGCTGTGTGTTGCTATCACATCACCGGCAGCTCCACAATCAGCAGCTCCAATTATAGCTTTCAAAGAGGAAGTTGTGCTCTCTCGTGCTCTCTCGTGCTCCCTCTCTCTCTCTCTCTCTCTCTTACTCTCTCTCTCTATCTTACTCTCTCTGTTTTGTCTTTGCAACACAGTCTCATGTAACCCAGTAGTATATGTTTGGCATAAGAAATAATTAGTTTTGTGGTTGTGGTAGTTGTGTGGCTATTTCTGCTACAACATGAAAAAGCAGTCTCTCTAAAATATGTATAATAATAGAAATAAAGATTCATAGAGATTCTGTAATCAACCACTGAATCACTGCAGCTGATATAAGCCTATTGTATTCTTCTTGTTTGTGTCATTAACTTTTTAACAAATTATTTTTTAAAACATATTTACTTTATGTAATGACAAGTACAAGAACATACTGACACATGCACACACACAACATACAGTATATAAAAGGCCGTTGTCCAAAAAAAACAACAAACAAACAAACAAAAAATGTATGTCTATTTTATTGGGGGGATTTTTAGTTTATTACATCATTTTCAAAAACAAAATGTTTTAATGCTGACTTCCATTAAGTTAAGAAGGTTTTTCCATCTCCTGTAACGCTAGTGTTTTGGAGGAGTACATATTATTCTTTGGACAGCAATGATATATGAACAGCTTATGTCAGTATTATTTCAGGACAGATTTTTTGTATTAAGTTAATGTCTGTTTTGTATTAAATGTATTGTTTTTCCCCCATTTATAATACCATTACAAGTATAGGTACAGCGCCCACCATAATTATTGGCTCTCCTAGTTAAAATAAGTTAAAAGCCTTAAGATAAATTATTTTTTTATTGCAGAAACATAATCTCGCTCTAAATAATAATAATAAAAAAGCAATCTTCAATTCAAGCGGAAAAAAAAAAGAAAAAATCCTGACTAAGAAATAATTTTTTCCCATAAAATGACCTGTTCCACAATTATTGGCACCTTAACAATTTCTTGGAAATAAATGTATCTGAACCATTTCTGTCAAAAACACCTCATGCTCACTGTCAATTATGGGGGATGATCGGTGATGCTGTGGGCCTGTTTCTCCCCCAAAGGACCTGAGAACCTTGTAGGGATACATGGGATCATGAACTCTTTGAAATATCAGGAAATTTTGAATCAGAGTCTGGTGGCTTCTGCGCAAAAGCTGAAGATGGGTCATCACTGGGTTTTCAGCAAGATAATGACCCTAAACATGTGGCCAAGTCTACTCAAAAATGGTTCACAAGGCACAAAATCAAGCTCCTCTCATGGCCATCTCAGTCCCCAGACCTCAATCCAATAGAAAACCTGTGGGGTGAGCTGAGGAGGAGAGTGCATAGGAGAAGACCCAGGACTCTGGACAGTTTGGAGAGGTTATGCAAAGAGGAATGGGCAAAGATCTCTCTTTCTGTATTCTCCCATCTTGTGAACAGTTATAGGAGAAGATTATGTGCTGTGTCGGCAGAAGGAGGTTACTAACACCAGGGCTGCAAATAATTGTGGCACATGATTTCATTCAAAAGATTTATTTCTTAATGTAATGCCCCCCCCCAAATAAAGGCACTTGAATTAAAGCTTAGATTTTTCTCTTTTTTGGCATTGTGGTTCTATATTAAAAAAATTTATAAATAAAATAAAATTTTATTAAAAGCCACAGAACACTTCTTAACGAATTGTGGAGGGTGCTGTATATAACCTGTAAGGAGCAGTTCTAGAACAAGTCTAGGAAAGATGATTACAAATCAGTATTCTAATAATCATGTATGTTTTCTTATATCACACCTATAAATATAATAATTTAGCTTATTTGAACTGTCATTCTGCTGAGGACCAGTTGCAAGTTATGCACTTTATGCTGTAGCTATGCCTCACAAAGGTTTTACTTGTCTTTAGCATATCCAAAAACAAAAAATGCAGTCAGATAACTCAGAAGAGATGTGATATCTGGCCAATTCCTGTGTATTCCTGTGAATACACAGGAATTGGCCAGAAATGACATGAATATGACTCAGCAAACAAAAGTTCTGGAATATTTTACAGATGGCCTGGAAATGCAATCTTTTATATTCAGCAAAGCCATGCTACTTTTTACCTGAGGAACTGTGAAAATAAATCATTTCCTCATTGATGAAATAATTGAAGGTTGTTTATTTTTTCTCAGTTTTGCTTTTGAGTAAACTCAATGGAACAGGCTGTGAATTATCACAAATAACGTAGCCTCATGTCTGCGACTGTAAACCAGATTTGATGTTTTGGGGCTAACACAGTAACTCCTAATGTTCTTTTTGTTGGTACATGCTGTATGTAAGGAAGCAGTTCTTTTAAAATGGTCTAATGACATTATGTATTCAGTACCTTGAAATGTGCTGCAGTATAAATATTTATCACATCACCTTAGCCTCAGAGAGAAGAATGGATTTGGTCATTCATCTTTGCGTGATCACATTGTTTATATACCTTCATTCTGTACACTTCATTGCTCTGTTTGTTGAAAGAGAGAAATTGCTTTGAGATTGGTGTGTGGTTACAGAGTGTAAAAGAAATCAGAAACCATCTGCATGGTTGTGGTAAATCTAACCTGAGTCAGACTGTATGACAGCCTGGGTTTAGAGGCAGCATGCATTTGTTTTATTTGTGCTCAGCGTTTAGTCATTTCTGTTTGGTGTGTTCTCCCTGTGTCTGTGTGGGTTTCCTCCAGGTGCTCCGGTTTCCTCCTACAGTCCGAAAACACACGCAGGTGGATTGGCGACTCAGATAACTGTCCATAGGTGTGAGTGTGTGTACCTAGCAACTGGAATGCAGCGCGTTGCAATGCTGCTCCCAAAGCCTGGATAAATATGGAGGGTTGCATCAAGAAGGGCATCCAGCATAAAAACTGTGCCAGATCAATGATTATGGACTGTGGTTGATCCGTTGTGGTGACCTCTGATGGGAGGGAGCAGCCAGAAGAAGAAAAAGAAGTTCAGTCATTTCTGTTTATGGTCATACAGCCACAGAGCTTATGGTTCAAGGGTCACTTTCCCATGCAAACACACACTGAACTTACCACCCAGCCGTAAATTTTCACTTTCTGCTCTCGCTAAGCTATTTCTAACTTTACTCTTTTATTGGTGTTCTCATTGTGCTGTTGTCCTGATTTGGCTAAAACTCTCTGTAATTTCACATTCATTCTTACTGTTGAAATAATAAAGTCCTGTTTTAGTTTGGCTGAAAGTGCCTCACAAGTGGATGTTTGTGCAGAGGTGTTTTATTCACACAGACGCATTGAATGCATGCTTGTACACAAGCCCAAGGGGTTGCTCTCATACTGCTCCATTTATTTCATTTCGGTCTGTGCTCTTATCTCTTTCTGAGAGTGCAATTTAAGGCACCACAAATTGCCTTTATTTCTGTCTTTTTCCACTTTCTGCGCAGCTCTGCTGCTCAGAAATTGTGTTGATACTGTTGTTAATTAGAGGCAAAGCTCTTAAATAATTCAGCGTGGTTAATTAGGTTTTCCTGAGAAATGTATATGAAACCTCACAGACAGCGAGGTACTCCAGCTCGGGGCTTCGTGTTGTCTTGGGTTATGTAAAGTCATCTTGGATGTGCAAGAATGGAGCAGATGTAGGGTATGTGTGTGTGTGTGTGTGTGTGTGTGTGTGTGTGTGTGTGTGTGTGTGTGTGTGTGAGTGTGTGTGTGTGAATAAGTGTGGCTGTGAGCCTTTACATGCATGCATATGCTTATCTGCCAGTCTGCTGTGCATATGGCATGTGTCTTTGTGAGTTTAAAGGAAATTAAAAATAATTCCCCTTATACCTAATTATCCACCATGAACCTTGTGTAATATACACATAGTATGAGTGTTCATTTCCTCTAGACCAAAGTTAAAAAGTGCAGTGTCTTGGATGCTTGCCAGTAAGGACGGATTGCCTCCCAGCTCGATACAGCTGAATACAAGAATTGGGGTGTCCAAGTCAAATGATATGTTTTGTTAATCTTGTAGGTGAAAATCAGTGCACTCCCTCTACAAAGGACACATTTCTCGTTTTCCACATTTATTGTTTTAATAGCTGAACTGAATGATTTTGGAACAAAACAAAGACAGATAGACGCACACACATACACACACACACACACACACACACACACACACACACACACACACACAAATGCATGTAAACATTGCACATGTAAAGAAATTATTTCTTTGTTGTAACAATGCTTCTTGGCAATAAATCTTATACTGTTGGAAAGCCTGTTAATTTCCCTTTTAAATGGTGCCACATGTGTAAGGGACATGTATTTGTGGGATGAGCAGTAGAGCTGGGTAGCGCCCATGAAAATTTGCCAAATCCTCTCTGCCACTACCAAACTGCTTATTCTGCCATTGACTCGTTTAATGTTTTGTGACTGGATGGTTGAAGTTTGAAGAAACAAGACATTGTTAACATTCATTTATTCATTCATTCATTCATTGTCTGTAACAGCTTATCCAGTTCAGGGTCGCGGTGGGTCCAGAGCCTACCTGGAATCATTGGGCGCAAGGTGGGAATACACCCTGGAGGGGGCGCCAGTCCTTCACAGGGCAAAACACACTCACAAACTCACACCTACGGACAATTTTGAGTCGCCAATCCACCTACCAACGTGTGTTTTTGGACTGTGGGAGGAAACCGGAGCACCTGGAGGAAACCCACACAGACACGGGGAGAACACACCAAACTCCTCACAGTCAGTCAGTCAGTCACCCGGAGTGGGAATCTTTATATAATTTAACAATTTATTCCTTTAACAAACAGGAGACTCTGTAGCATGTGGAAGAACCATACACAGCCACAACAGCCTGGCACCTCCTCCTCATGCTGGTCACCAGCCTGGTCACACACTGCTGTGGGATGGCATTCCATTCTTCAACCAGCCTTTGTCGCAAGTCAGCCAACGTGGGTGTGTTGGTCACTGTGACACGAGTTGATCCCACAAGTGTTCAGTGGGGTTGAGGTCAGGAGCTGGCCGGCCATTCCATCCTCTCCACTCCAAATTCTGGAGTTAGTCCCTGATAAACCCCACTCTGTGTGGGTGAGTGCTGTCATTTTGGAGGATAGAGTTCGGTCCCAGACTGTGGAGATATGGGATTGCCACTGGTTACAGAATTCCATCTCGATATCTCTCAGCATTGAGATTGCCTCCAATGATGACAAGCCTTGTTTTTCCAGTGAGGGAGATGCCGCTCCAAACCATCACACAAAAGAAGCTGTTTAGCAGTGGCAGAGAGGATTTGGCAAATTTTTCATGCTCTTCTGCTCATCCCACAAATTCCTTACAAATGTGGCACCATTTAAAAGGGAAATTAACAGGCTTTGTAACAATATAAGATTTATTGCTAAGAACCATTCTTACAATAAAGAAATAATCTACCAAACACAAATACCCTTACTTTTTGTGCTAAGTTTATAAACAGTATTATACGTTATATTTTTTTAATCTCTGCTACACAGCTCACAACTAATCAGTGTGCTGGGGTTCAGTACCACCACGGATGAAAGGTGATTCATTATGGACCCTAATGGCCATGGATAGGAATGACCATTATGCTAGTAAGTGCTCTTTTATAGACTTCCTCCCTAGAGTCATATTGAGGGTCTAAGGCTGCTAGGGATTACGCTTCACCCTTTTAAGAACTGGAATGGGGGAGGGATTCCCCAGAGCAGACCTCCAAATCAGTTTCCAAAATCTCTGTGCTCAGTAAATAATGTTTCATGAATTTCAAACCAAACAAAAATTTCAACCACTTTATTATTTTCTCCAAATCCCAACATTTTAACGGTGTGTAATTTTAGGCTCAATTCACCTCTCCAGTCCCCAAACTAAACTCAGCACCATGGCTGATCAGGCTTTCTGCTCTATTGCTCCTCGCTTATTGATTAATCCTCATTACATTAACAATTGTAGCCTTATACAATCTCAGAGCTAAGTTTAGGAGCAAATTACTGACTTACAAACAGTAAACTTTCATAGGCTTTGTGTGAATGAACATACAGTCACACTCTAAATTAAAGCAATATATTTTAATAGTAGCATTTTGACATGTGAAAAATGTTAAATGTCATTGCACATAAATTTGGACTCTTTATTTAACCTTATCCTTATTTAGCTGTAAACATCCAAGTGGGCAGCCATCTTGGTGCCCAGGGAGCAGCTGGGGGTTAGGTGCCTTGCTCATTTGGATTTCAGCTGTGAATGCTGAGGGAAGAGACACTTCTATCCACTTCCAAAGGTTTCATGTATGTTTTTAAATGGTCACATGTAGAATACATATGTTTATGAACAAATATGTGTGTGTGTGTGTGTGTGTGTGTGTGTATGTGCTTATATGCATATGCTTTTCTACAGGCTCTGTGATGTTTGCCTAAGGGCGTTCATCATTACAGATGCGAACATAATTGAAAATAAACAGCTACATGCCGTATCTCATTTCACTGACACCGCCAGAAACATACCCATGCATTCATTTTAATGACATTACACAGCCCGCTCTATCAGCGAGACATGCTCTCAGGTTTGACTGACAGCTTTCGACAAGGCCGTAAATTTGTTGTGTATTTGTCTGAAACAATCATGACACTCTCTGATAGAAACAATAACACTTCCTGTTCCACCAGATTATACAGATTTATAAAATAACATTCCACCATGTTTAATAGGAAGTTGCTCAAAGATCTGATGGGATTAGTGTTGATTTTGTGGATTGTGTGCCACCAAAGCTCAGGATAATAGGATGACAGATCTGGATGCAGATAAAAACAGGTAGCTTAATTTACGCCGAAGGAACAACACATGAGAAGTTGTTCAGCTGCCAACCTGCCTTCAGGAGCCAAGTGGGAACTTGTTAGATTTCATATAAATGAAGCCGTCAGAGATGTTGTGGCAGCAAATTCTGTCCCTCCTCCTAGATTTGAGCATGTTTGTGTTAACATGCAAGTTTATGAATTGCCCTGAATGTGTAATCATGAGATCCTATTGGGACATCACCAGTGCTTGAATTGCTTTAATTCATAGTTCATAGCGTCATTAGCGGCAGTTAAGTGCTGCTTGTGTTTGTAACTGAGCCTTTATATATTCTAGTACATTCACTTTACAGTCAAGCTTTGATTATTGACAAAATACTTAAGAGAAAAACTGTGCTCTAATATTGTATTAATTCATTGTTTCCCTCTGAAAGAAAACTTTTAATATGCATATGCATGTGATAATGAATTCCCAGAGTTATTGAACAATTTCTAGTCTGTTTCTCATTAAAAGTTTTCATAATCTAGGGGTTTATTTCATAAGGGGAACTGGGATTTGTTGGAGTTCTTTTTCAAAATATGTTTCCTAGAAGAATTCTTTACTTCTTTATGTTCTGCTTTATTCTGACAAATGAATATTTAGCAAATGCCACAGAACAGCCATGTTCTCTGTCCGCTGTAGTGGAACATATTTACTACAGTTGACAAGCCAGTGGTGGAAGTGAGTCATTTCGTTTAACATAGGAACCAATACTGTGCCCTTTCCCTTCAGCCTTCAGAGGAAAAGAGAGAGAGAGAGAGAGAGAGAGAGAGAGAGAGAGAGAGAGAGAGAGAGAGAGAGAGAGAGAAATAGGGAGTGCGACCAGTTGAACAATGTTAGACAGATGTAACCTTTACTTTTGCTCTCACAAATTAATCAGAGAAAACAGGAAACTATAAAACTGTTGATGCTTTAAGTTTCTGTCAGCCCTTGTCCACCTGCTCTTGCACTCGATCTCACTTCTGTCCCTTATGTACGTGTTTTCAGACCTTTATTTAATTAGTGCTGCATGGGTAAGCAGGCTCGCTCTTTTGCAGGGCTTTTGTAAGGGGCATGGAGCAGTTGAGGGTCAATTGCCTCACTCAAGGGCATAGCAGTGATGGTCAGTGCAGGAGCTTTAGAATTCAAAATAGAAACAGTATTTTTCACACTGTGGAGTCCTGACCAGTTCAGTCTAGGAAGAATACCACGTCTCATTTTCAGTGTGTATGACAGTCATCAAAAATATAATCCAACTTACTACTGAATGAATACAACCGTTAACAGCATTCAGCAGATGCTCTTATCTAGAGAGACTTATAATTCTAATCATATAACATGGTTAGTTGAAGTGTTAGGAGTCTTTCCCAAGGACTCTTTTTGGTATAGTGTGGTGTGCTTCCTGGTCAGCCGTGTTGAAGTCAGTGGTGTTACACTACACCAACCTTAAACCAGCTACCAGCTGTTGTGAATATAATTTAATGTGCCGTGCATCAGTATTATGTACTGTTCCAGTTTACAGTTCCCAAACAGTCCTGAGCAAGCCAGATTTCGAACTCTCATTAGGGTGCCTGGTCATTTCTGTCACTCAGCATGACCAAGAACAGCCTCCTTCGGCCCTGTTTATACCCGGCATTAACATCTGATCATTGTTAACTGAAGATGGACATCAGGTCATCATCAAATCAAGACAGCCCATTTACATTTGACCTTGTCAAAGGCAGCTTCCGCATCCAGATAACGATTAGATCTTCTTCCCCCAGCGCGACAGCCAGTTGTCCTCCATCTATCCACCACCTACATCTTGCTCTGAAAGGTACAGCAGCGTCACTTGACAGACGCTGGATACTTTTGACAAGCTAGCATTTAGCTTGAAATAAAGAAGTTTGTTTTCTGTCAAACGGATAAAAATAGGTGCACAGGAACACACATACACACAGCCACTGAATCAGATAAATCAGAGTGACTGACAGATTCTACTGTGGCCCTCTTAGATATCAGCTATGCCTCTGTGGATGGAGAATGGGACTAATTTGGCCCTGAAGAATGGTATATTTATCTACTATAGTTTTTTATTATACCATTACTTGAGCAATAGAAACTGCTCATACACCCTTTAACAGACCGTATTTCTCATGCAGATTAGGAGCTAAATTCAAAGTGTATTATCTAACCTGCTTTTAGCACCTCATTCCCAAACTCATTTCCCTCATTCTCTTGCTCTCTTTCAATGTGCTTTCAAAAAAAAAAATTAATATTGTAGTACCACTCTCCCACTCTGGTCTCATTGTTCCATCATGACCTCTTTTGATTTGACAGTAGACCGAACTCTCTCTCTCTCTCTCTCTCTCTTTCTTTCTCTCTCTCTCTCTCTCTCTCTCTCTCTCTCTCTCTCTTTCTCTCTCTCTCTCTCTCTCTCTCTCTCTATCTATCTATCTCTCTCTATCTCAATCTACCTACCTATCTATCTATCTATCTGAGGGGATCTGTGCCAAGGGGATACACCACCCCTTGATTATGTTTTCCAGTTTAACCACTAAATGTGTCCATCCATACATGACTCCATCTTCTTTTTCTCTGAACCTTGCTGTCACTTTGTGGTACTGGGGGAAGCACTTGGTGGATTAATAAGCAGTAATCAATAGGCGAGATTGCCCCAGGGGCCAGGCTTGTCAGATGGCTCAGGCTGTGTCCTTAAGGAAGGAATGGATCGATGCTCTCTTATCAGTTTCAAGGGCTTCAGGTCATGGAGCGCTTTATGAGCTTGCTATGTTAATGAGCATACCTCTCGCCGGCTAGCCCATCTTTGGTTATCACTTGTATGAAGCCTGACATTTCTGAGAAGCTTGTTGTGAATGCAGTAGGCCATGTGCTCTGGAAGTTTATTATTGTGCAAGTGAACAGATGTATGGCTACTATGTGAGAATCTTAATTAATTATGAAGTTAATATTTGACCCAGATACAGTTGGCTGGCGTATATAATGCATGGTACTGAGCATTATGTAACGGTTACATGTGCACTATTTTCTGCATTTCATCTTGTGACTACAACATACAGTCGCTTACTTTTGCTCCTTTTGGGTCAATTAAACAGATTATTTTTCACTCTGTGACAGTTTTAAATATCATAGAGACAGATAGCTTGAACAATTTTGCCTTCTCTCCAGAAAAGATGCTTGACTGGGCTGTGAATGTTTGGGTTAGCGATTATGGATATGCTGACATATATGTAGCGTCTGGCTAAGGACAAATCATAATTATGATGACTGAAAACACTGAAACATTATTTCAGTACACTGCACTGTACACAAGTCAGAGACTGCCTTTCTTTGTGAGTAAATATATTTCCTGTAATAAATATTATTCATTTTTAGCTGTATATATATTCACATATATCAGGTCTTTGTGGGAAAATGGAAAGAAATGTTTTAATTCAAGTATTAGAAACTCTTTTTTTCATTGAATTTCCCCTCCGTATTGAGCTGGGTGGTCTATTACCTGATATTCTCAGAAAGATCAGCTTAAAATGAAGAACTTAAAGACTGCCTGACTAAGAAACCAACCAGTGGTGCTTTTTGACTGCATTATGCTGAACAATATTTTATTATTCTGCAGCAAGAATTGCACAGACAAAACAGCAATAGACATTAAAAGGCTCTTAAAACCACAAGGGCAATCTTTTCTTATTTAATACTTTGCTATGCATCACTTACTGCAGTCAGCGAAGCAATGCTAATTATGTTTTTATGACTCACTGCATCTCTGGGATTCAACTGCACAACCTCCTGACAATGGAGCCTTAACTGAAGCAGGAGCTTCTCCTAAATCTTAACCTGTTTAACGAAACATGCCGTTGGTTGTTTTTGGGCACTGATGTGACCATGACTTAATTGTACAATCATTATATCATTCCTGCAAATAGCGGTACCTAGCTCTCTATGTACCTGTTGTTTCCAGTAAGAAGGGCACTCACGCTTACACAGTCACACACACAAACATTCTTGCGAATACACACATACTTTTCTCCATGTCTCCCCCACTGTGTTGCCACCTGCTTGTTTGTTAGTACCGGGTCATCTGGGCTCCCGAGCTCTTTTCCTGTCCAAATCCA
This sequence comes from Hoplias malabaricus, assembly GCF_029633855.1. Classification (NCBI taxonomy): domain Eukaryota; kingdom Metazoa; phylum Chordata; class Actinopteri; order Characiformes; family Erythrinidae; genus Hoplias; species Hoplias malabaricus. The sequence continues at coordinate 26,400,021 of NC_089808.1, forward strand.
CCCAGAGTCAATGAACTACTGAAGGTCAGGCTGCCCGAGTTTACTTTAGTCACAGATCTTTGATCAGTGGGTGATCAGATTAATAAGGCTGAGTCAGTCCTACTGAGAGAGTGAAGCTGACCTCAGGCCTGTGCTGAGAGGAAAAAACCCTGCAGGATCTCAAAGACAACGTAAACACAAATTACATTCTGTAGACTCACTGCTTATCAACCAAAGGACTCCGTTCTGTAAAAAATATCTTACTTCATTTTGTGTTTTTATCCAGTTCTTCCTGCTTTTCACTTTTTGTATTGTCAGTGTTTTCCATCATGTGTTACCCAGAATTTCTCTGCTATATTAGACCTTTCGTTTCTAACTCACAAAAGATGAATTAGGAAAGAAAGGTCTGTTACATGCCCATATACTGGCAGTGGATCAGCAGTAGGTGGACTAGCAGTTAGTGCTTTCACCCATCAGTGGACACGCTCAAAAGGGCCTGCTCAGCTGAAGTGCATGTATACGCTCACACACGAGCACACACACTCACCCGATTATTTTCATACAATGTCAGGGCAGGGGTCATCTATATATGTCTCATATGTACACACATATATACACACCAATGGGTGGCAATTTGAAGAAGAACATAAAAAGTCCAAGTAAGGGGCTGAACCACCACAAGTCACACAATCAGTCTTAATGCATCTTGGCATACATTCTCTGTCTCTCTGTCTCTGGAAATGTACTGAATGGATGGAGTATAATTTTAAATTCTGTAGATATTCCCTCAATCGACGTATTAAAAATGCAGTTGTAGAGCACTCTCTAGGATGTTGTCCCAGATTTCCCATACGTTACCAGTTGGGTTGTGATACAGTGTCTGCAAAGGCAATGCCACTCATGACATGCATCATTTCCAAACTCTTCAAACCATTAAAAAAACTCATACTCTGTGGGTGATATAAAATTGAATACGTTGGTTTTTTTTTGCAATCTTAACAAATTTAGTTCTGCCTACATGGCCACCCTACACAATTAAATATATGTCAAGACATCCATCTAACATTCATTCATTATCTGTAACCGCTTATCCAGTTCAGGGTCGCGGTGGGTCCAGAGCCTACCTGGAATCATTGGGCGCAAGGCAGGAGTACACCCTGGAGGGGGCGCCAGTCCTTCACAGGGCAACACAGACACACACACACATTCACTCAAACACTCACACCTACGGACACTTTTGAGTCACCAATCCACCCACTAACGTGTGTTTTTGGACTGTGGGAGGAAACCGGAGCACCCAGAGGAAACCCACGCAGACACGGGTAGAACACAACAACTCCTCACAGACAGTCACCCGGAGCAGGACTCAAACCCCAGGCCCCTGGATCTGTGTGACTGCGGCACTACCTGCTGCGCCACCGTGCCACCCATCCTTTTATAAAATTCAGAAAAAGTTTTATCATCGTTTGCTAGATCTACAGTCTGTTTGTGTCCAATGTTTCTGTACGGAGCAGTGGCTTGGTAAATGGGAAAGAATCAATCTAAGAAGAAGAAGTGGCTCAATCTAAAATGCATCTCTGTGTTGCTGGCTGAGTCGGAGTCAAGAAAAATCAGGTGGAGGCATTTGGATTTTGGAGAGAAATTTCAACATTGCATGAAATGGGTTGAGAATGTTGTTCTATTCCTGCTCCATAGGTGGGCAACATTGACTTTGGGTGTTTTTACACCTATAGGTTTTTGGTCTAGTCCGATTCAATTCACAAGATTTTGTACTTGGTGTGTTTTCCCTTAAGTTTAGTTTGTTTGCACACAGTGAAAATCAAAGTGCACAAAAATGCATCACAAACCATGTGAGAACATTCTCTTCACACATTGGTCAGACCTGTATGGGGCAGGAACTAGAATGTTTGTACAGAAAGAAGCTCAGGTGTTGTGGAGTCGTATGTGTTTCTGTGCAATTTAACATGCAGCAAAGGCAGCGCTTGTTTATAGTTCTGACAATTATCTGGGCAATATACCAGGTTAAATTACACTTGCAGAATGCTGAATTTGTACCTCGTTGCTAGTCCAAGTGAGACCATGGTTCATTCTCCGTCCCTAGTTAGCTGCTAAAGTTTAGTCAGTCCTTTGTTTACATGTTCTGCTGAATCCCATAATACAAATCCCTCGAATTGAGGACAGATCACATTCTTACCACAAACAAACTGCTCCGGACCGAGACCACCTCCTCTCAAGAGTCTCTGTGCAGTTGTTTTGGTCCACATCTGAGTGCGATTACTGCATTCACACCTACACAGACGAATCACACAAAAGGTGTAAATGAACCAGAGTCCGATTTAACCAGACTACAAAGTGCAGGTGTGAAAACTTAAGGTGGAACTCAGACCGCTAACTTTCCATGAAAGTAAACACATATCAAGAATGCTACAAAATTAAACAGCTCAAGTTTCAGATGAGTTTCTGTGGTAAATTAAACTGTGAATAAAAACTTACCGACAGTTAAACTTCAACCATGCACAAGGTTCAATTTGTTCCTTAAACAAACATACATTCCACCCTAAAAAATACAGAGATTCTGAATTTCCTTTTCTCTGAGCTCTCTTTAATTGTTCTGCTAACTAAAAGAGGAACTGTTTACATAACAGCTTTGTTCACCACAGGACACATTTGATTCTGACTAACTGAAGCAACAACATCAGTTTAAACTCATGCTCTACTAAATTCACATGTCTGAAAAATTAAAAAAGAAAATCAAAATCAGTGATCAAAGGTTGATTGACTGTTATGTTCAAGCACACACACAAACACGCAGTCCGGTACCTGTGGATTATGGGGATGTTACCTAGAGTTCCATTCATTTTTTGGAGACTTAAGAACTACTAGCTTAACCCCAACATTTACTCTAAACCAAAACTTAACCCAACATTAAGACATGTCTTCACCTTACAATGTAACAAACTGCAGGTGGTCCACACAATGAAGACAAATCTCCACAATATGAATATGTAAGCATGTTTTGGTCCCCACAGTAGTTTGATATATCCCTGGTACACACACACGCACACAGAGAGAGAGAGAGTAAAAATGAAAAGCATGAAAAAATGAAAAGTTAAAAGCCTTTTACAAAGTCAAGACCCTGCTTTTGGCCCTGATTGTATGTGGTACTCTTGTTCTTTTGTTCTTCACTGGTTTTAAGCTCACACACAGATGTTCACTCTCACCACCTCCTGCACTCTAAGAGAGTGCAGATGCATTATCATTGAGGGTAAGGACCATAACCTCTGTACCCACTTAGTTCCATTTAACTCCTCTGTGCTTCTTCACCCCACAACGATTTCCACTGCGCTGCTGCAGCTAGTTAAAATGCACGGGTGCCACACCAACAAACAGCTGTTGTCCACCATCATCATTACCTGCTAAGTGTGCTATTTGCTAATTATGAAATATGATTTCCTGCCTTACTAAGCGGATCAGACTTCTAGGCGGATGGCAGTCTCTAAAAGAGGCATAATAAATTAGTTTTGGTGTGGAGCATTCAGTTTATTCATCTAGCCAATAGTCGCCAGCGGTTGTTGTGTCTGAGCTCTATTAAATAAAACCCCTTTGCCTCTTTGTTCTACATTAATGTGTTTGATTTGAATTCTCTTATGTTGAGCCCTAAAGGTTATGCTTGCACTCGATTTCCCATGAGCCCTTCTAATGGATGTCAGCCATCTTCACGGCCCATTGGCTATGCCTTGTTGAGTCAGCAGGGAGGTGGGCATGGTACATAGCCCCAAAAGGCCTCATGCCCCCTAACAGATATGACTTGGGTTGTAAATCTTGATTGATGGAGAATACAGTGTGTTCATTCTCTGACTCCTTAGTCCTTTTCCCCTCTGAACTGAAAGTGCAGTGTTTGGGAATTGGCAGACTCTTGAGGAATGAGAGGCATGTGTTATTTGTCTTTGTTTGTGAATCGTTTGCTCCCTGGGGAGCCCACAAAGTGCAACTGCAGCTGCACTTTCATGTATTGCATTTGTATACAAAATAATAACGCTAAAGTAAACAAAAACAGCACACTTCAGCTGGCATGCCAATTTTCACTTCGCTTCCAACATGAAACATTGATGGCAGCAATCATCGGCTTTGGATAAGATGAGTGTTTGACTGTGGCATGTTTTTCAGTACACAGGATAAAGCACTTTTTACACCCTGAGGTGCTGTGTGAAAGCTTGCAGAGTTCCACAAGCAACCCTTACACACAGCGTTGAGCGGGTGCTGAGGCTGACTGGCCATGTCTGGACCTGTCAGAGTCCAGCAGGAGGAGAAACATTTAACTGACAGCAGAAATAAGGCCTGACCTAAAATCAATGCATGGAGTCAGTGTGTGCTCCAGAGCCATGGATACTGATGGGGAGGTGTAGAAAAGCAGGGGCAGGGACATGCATATTTTTGTTACTGTCAATGAATTTTGATTATGATAAATTAATTATTTGTCTGTAACCACTTTCTGTAACTGCAACTCAGGGTTGCGGTGGGCAGGAACACACCCTGGAGGGGGCACCAGTCCTTTGCAGGGCAACATACATCTCACACAATCACTCACACACATTTGAGTAGCCAATCCACCTACCGACAGTGTTTTTGGATTGTGGGGAGAAACCCACGTGGACGTTGGGAGATCATACTAAACTCCTCACAGACAGGGGCACTGGATAATGCGGGTAATGGTGAACCTGCCTATCTGGGGCCATCCTTGGTTGGGCTACCAGAGCCTACCTAGAATCAATGGGCACAAGGCGGGAATACACCCTGGAGGAGGCGCCTTCACAGGGCAACACACTGACACACACTCACACATTCACTCACACACACACCTACGGACACTCACACACACACATACGGAGTCATCAATCCACCTACCAACGTGTGTTTTTGGATTGTGGGAGGAAACCGGAGCACCCAGAGGACACCCACGCAGACACAGGGAGAACACACCACACTTCTCACAGTCACCCGGAGCGGGACTCGAACCCACAACCTCCAGGTCCCTGGAGTTGTGTGACTGCGGCACTACCTGCCGCCCCAATAAATGTATTTTTGTTCCTAATTTTTTTATACTCTCTGTTATAATAGAAATTAATGATACCAGGCTGAGTGCTATGCAACTGCACCCACAGCGGGGCTCGGACATACAACCCCAGGTCCCTGGACTACCTGTTGTGCCACCATGCCCACCCCCACATGATAAATAATAACAATAATAACTATAAGACCTTACACTTATATAGCACTTTATACATACTGAATTATGCTATACAATTGAGACAAAAAAATTAATCAGAGCAAGAGAATATTCAGAGAAAAGAAGCAAGACTTTTGTTATGCAGTTATATAATGGTAAAAATGGAAGAAATAGAGAACATTAAGAGTGATGACATACACCACAGTCTCACATTCGTCATACATTGTTTATAAAACATAGAAAATGGATGAAGCTTTATGTGTCCAGGAGCGTAAGATCACATGTGTTACTGAATTAAACTCTCATGGGAGCATCCCTGCCCATCGGAGTGAAATGAACATTGAACAGTTTCATTCGCCTACAGGCAGATTTGTGGCATCGTGCACTACTAGATCAGATGGGAGGAAGACAAAGGGAGGAAAGTGGACAAATGAAAGAAAGGATGAAAGCAGAAAAGAAGTGAGGGCGGTTAGATGGCGGAAAGCTTTAAATGGTCTCATTTTCTATCCTCTTTTGGCTTGACACTAGGCCAATTTTTTCCTCTCTCACTCTCTCTCTCTCTCTGACTCTCACTTACTCTCTCTTTCTCACACACACACACACACACATAGTCTCCTCTGACCATTTCTCCAAGGTCAGCTATTACAGCAACACTTAAAAAAAAAAAAAAAAAACGAAGCGTCTAATGAATCTGATTAACCCCACACACACCGCAGCCGGCACACCTCCTCTACCTCTCCATTTTCCCCTTCTGCTTCTTTCTCCACTCTTTATAGCAATATGCTCCCATTGACTACCTTTAATGGGTTAATTAATCACCAATCAGTGCAGTCTTGATTAAAATGATTTTAATGTAGGGTGATGTGGTCTTTTTGCTAATTATTATGGACGTCACGGTTAATAGGCTTGTAGAATCACTCCTGTTCTAGCTTATTGATAGGGTCTCTCCCTGTGAAGTCCCGATGTCTACAGATCCTTCAAATGAGCTGTCATTACTTTGAATTTCATGACGTTCAGCAGTGTTGTGCTGTGTGAATTACACGCTGGCCTGTCTGTTTGAGGGCATGTAAATAAGACCAGCTCAGCAGAAGAAATGCTTTTCTGTTTAAATAGACTCTTTTCCAAGGGAATTGTCCTTCAGCGTAAACACATTAGATTACAGGAGCATAAGCACTTTTTCCTCTCCAAGGCTATGTGAATAGGCCTCAGATGATTTTTGCACTACAGGTTTCTCTTCCTGGGTCTCTTCTTGCTCATAGTTTTTTTTTTCTTTCTTTTTCTTCCACATCTTTCTTTGCACGCCAACATCATTAGGCTCTTAGCCCTGCAGGGCTTTTCCTGTCAACAGAAGGACTCTCCTGATTGTCAGTTTTCTTTCCAGTTATTCCATTAAGGATTTTACACTGACAAGACCTGGCTCCCTGCTTCCACCTTCTGATTATTTCTTCTTCCCAGCCGTATGTTTGATGGCTTCTCGTTTGATGACCACGGGCCAGAGAGGGAAGACAGTGTGAATTCTTTGTTGCTCTAATTGGTTGTTTTGTATGGCAGATTAGCTGTGGATTAGTTCTTTGGCCTTCAAGAAAGAAAACAATCATATTTATTTGAAGCCTATGAATTCGTATGAATATTCATTCATTCATTATCTGTAACCGCTTATCCAGTTCAGGGTCATCATTGAATCATGGAATCATTGGGCGCAAGGCAGGAATACACCCTGGAGGGGGCGCCAGTCCTTCACAGGGCAACACACACACACACACACACACACACACACTTTTTGAGTCGCCAATCCAGCTACCAATGTGTGTTTTTGGACTGTGGGAGGAAACCGGAGCACCCAGAGGAAACCCCCGTGGACTCAGGGAGAACACACCACACTCCTCACAGACAGTCACCCAGAGCGGGACTTGAACCCACAAGCTCCAGGTTCCTGGAGCTGTGTGACTGTGACACTACCTGCTGCACCACTGTGCCGCCCCTGAAAAATATTGCCTTCTGCAATATTTTCCTGTATTTATGGTGTGTTTACAGATCGACAGTCTGAAAATATAGAACCAACCAAAGCCTTGTTTAGTCGCATTGTATTAAAAGAAGTGGGAATGCTGCCATTCGGACCCTGGAGTGCTCCTTATTAGTGGACCCCTGAGGAGGTTGATCTCAGTCTGTGTCCACAAGATGTGGTTCGTTTGAAGTAAGAACACAATGTGGACGACCAATGGAACCAGTAACACATTTGGCATGTTAAGGCTATTATAAAGTAGTTGATATACACACATACGTACACTGATGCGCCATAACATTATTACCACCTCCTTGTTTCTCACTGTCCATTTTCTCAGCTCAACTTCTCATAGAGGAGCCCTTTATATTTTTACATTTACAGACTACTGACCATCTATTGCTCTGCATACTTTGTTTGCTGCTTTTCACCTTGTTCTTCAGAGGTCAGGACACATATAGGACCATCACAGAGCAGGTATGATTTTGGAGGAGGTTAATCTCAGCACTGCATTGATACTAACAAGGTGTGTTGCCTCGGTATGAGTGGATCAGACACAGCACAACTGAGTTCTGGATTAGAATACAGGTTAGACACAGGTTACCACTGCTGCATATGAAATGATGTCTAACAAAACAGCAACAGTATATAACATAACAACACATACTGGTTGCTGTATGCTTACTGGTTGCTTTTTGTGAGGTGGGGGATTCTCTGACCTAGATAAGACAAAAAACCCCAGCAATTGTGTATGATGTAATAGTGTTTTAAATGTTTATTTAAACATAGTGTGTTTACTCCATAAAGTGTTTTGTAGAAAATGTGGTTGTACACACAGTAAATATGGTTCTTCCATGGGAAAAGATATCTCCTTTTGATTTATCTCAGGCATGCTGCGAGCCCCCAGGCTAGGAAGTGTTGGGCCGGATAGCTTTTGGAGTCCTGGCTCATTTACAAATTTCCAATCAGGTCAGTGTTCAGCAGTGGCCCTGATCACAACACTGACTGTGTCTTTAAGCATGTTTACCTGCAGCCAAGCTCTGAGAGTGCTCCGAGCCCAGCAAAAGAGGATTCCTAAATGCTTTGCTGTTGTTTGTAGTCAAATGCTGGAGGCCTGTGGCACTCGGGATGTGTAGCTGTTAATATCTGCTCTGTACTTTCAAGTGCACGGAAAATCCTCCGCCAGGCAGAAGCTGTTTATAAAGGAAGGTCATAAAAGATCCTCTAGAGACTTGAGCTTTGCCCTGCATCACTGCCTGCTGTGAACTGAACATTCGCTTCAAGACTAGATGTCATCACGGTCTTGAGAAAATATAACTCACATTTATTTCTGGAATCACTGGTTTATTTTTGCCCGGTTTGAAGGGACCCGCTGCCCTTCACACTGTGTAAACCTCTTTTGATGACTAAGCCTATGGCAGTTTTATAAAGCAAACTTTGCTTGTGTAAATCCTTCCATTAAAACAAAAAGGTTCAAGAATCTTTGTCTTTCTTCTGAAGATACAATTCTGAGATGTGTAACATGGGCCAGACATTTTCAGTCTTAGACCTTGACTCCAGTGAAGGGTCCTGGATTAAATGATCACTGTGTCTGATGAAGCAGGGAAAACCTGAAGATCTGTTCATCCATTGGACTGGAGCAAAGAAAACTAGAAATAAGTCATAAATTACCCCCCTGTGATTACAAACTCCTAAGAATTCTAGATCGAGTGTTAAATTCCTATATTTATAATTGAATCCACTTCAGGCCGACTCATTCATGACATCACTGATTCATTTATTTATTCATTTTTCACACAGGCAAACAGAGAACGCCAAACCTCTCACAGAGTGTCACATGAGGCAGGGCTTGAACTCACAACCCCAGGACCACAGAGACTACCTCCACTGTTCTGCCACTAATTAATATTAATGTATTTATAAAGGTCCCTAGAACAATGCTATTTTCAAAACTTCCTTGTCACCTGTTTCCAACACAACTAAGGGCTTCATATTTACTGTACAACTGGATGTTCAACTGGTGTACTGGGAAAGAGGTACCACCTTCAAAGAAAACTACACTTATAAAAGTTTTAAATGGTTTATAAATGGTTATTGTCATTAATAATAATTTTAACACAGATATAAAAGGGCAAGAATGACCTCAGAGAAAATGTCAGAGAACTTGAGACCTGAGTTTTCCGGAATTACTTTATTTAAGCAAAACCAAACCCATCATATACAGAAAATAAACACGGACAGAGTGAAAGAAACACAAACAAGAAACAAAACTGAGCAGAACTTGGACAGGAACAAAAGCGAACAGCCGTGAGTCGGCGTAGGCATATACACAAAACCACTCAGACACAAAAGCACACATCTACACCCAAGGCCAGACAAGGGAGCACTGAAAACAATCAGGTATATATATACAAGCAGCACAGACAAGGAACACCTGGGAGAGAAAACCAAGAGGGCAGGGCAACAAAGGAGACACAGGAGGGAACACTGATGACAAGGTCACACAAGGCAAAAGTGTGACACACAACATTAATCATTCATTCATTCATTCATTCATTCATTCATTCATTCATTCATTCATTTATTGCCTGCAACCAATTATACATTTCAGGGTCGGGGTACACATCATATTATGATTAATGTGTAAAAAGTGGTTACATTTTTTTAAAAATTAACAAATATATGTTGACAGCTAAAGAGGAAACATGTCAATATCCGGTAAGATCCGAGGTTTAACAGGATAGAGGAGTGTGGGTTCACTATATGACAAATAATGTTATTATTAATGCATTTATTAACGTTCATTAACAGATTTATAAGCAATTTACAAAACTTTATAAATGTAGCTTTATTCTAAAATGGTTCTTCAAAGAACATTATTTCAAATAAGATGTGGAACCTTTTACATTGTTTAAGAAACTCTAAATAATCTAAAGTTTATATTAAATATATTTCCTAGAATTTAATATATACATAAAGAAGCATATGAAACCGTTTATTTATAAGTGTGCTTTGGTATAAAGCAGCAGAGGCCTTTCCAACATGGCAAGCGTGATAAAACATATAGAGTGGCTTGTGGAGTGTTCGTTGTTGCAAACTAGGTCCCACCCGACAGTTCTGAGCCATATTTCCTGTGAGAGCTCCCAGCTGGAAGCTTCCACGTTACCTAAACCTTTAATCCCTGGCTTTTGCTCTTCATTGGGACTCTGCCCATTTTGCTCTGTAGACAAGACTTGGCTTTGCTAGACTACTTATTAACACTCCAACAAACTCCTGTGGATCTGGGGTGTTGTGAGGCAGCCCTGGTGGGTTCTAAAACTGTAGTAGAGCAGAGTGTGGATCACCCAGGCAGCCTCCTGCCATTAGCAGGGTAGAAGGCAGAGCAGGCTGATCCCTCCCTGAGCTGCAAAAGCACCAGGTGCTAAATTCGGCCTCCTCAGCTCCACACGAGCAGCATCCTGTAATGTATGGCTCTTTTTTTTTGGAGGCAGGGAGGCAACGAGAGTCTGGAAAGAAAGTAAGAGAGGGAGGGAAAAAGAGAGCGGAGAGAGAGAGTGTGTGTGTGTCACTGCTGATTGTGATTTCACAGCAGTGCCTGCCTGAGCAGCTGAAAGATGGCGCATTTGAAAAGGTTGAAAAGGTTTCTGGGGACTTAACAGCATGTTTGACTTGGAAGAGGCCTGGCAGGGGGTGAGAGAGAGGGAGAGAGAGTGTCTGTGAGCACCTTTATATGTGTGTGTGTGTGTGTGTGTGTGTGTGTGTGTGTGTGCATGGGTGTGTGAAGGGCAAATACAGGATGCTTATGAAGCTAATGAAGCAGCTTCACAGTGGATGTCACTAAAGACATTAAAGCCAGTCCCTAAACGTGAGCGAGTGTGAATGAGTGAATATGCAATTTCATGATTTACAAATCAGTTCTATACGGTTCTTCACATCTAACAATGCTTATATACAAACACACACACACACACAGACATACACACAAACACACATCTGTGTTAGGGATGGTCAATATAGGTTGCTTATCATGATAAAATACTTGAAAATACATTTATCTGACTATCGTAGCACCACTGTAACTGGGAGCGGTGAAAATAATGCAAAATAAATAAAAATATAATAAAAAATATTTAAAAAATGAAATGCAAATATACTACAAGCAGACCCAGATCATCAAATCATAGACCCATTGGCACAAATGGGTTATTTAAGTTAGCTGTCATTCAGTGCAGTTTATCTAGGAGGGATTTTGACTCCATTGGCTGCAGCACTAAATGATGAACAGCTAGCTCTGGCTGCTGATTGGCTAAACAAGTGGTGATCAATAAGAAGCGCATTCTTTCGTGCTGGGGAGTATTAGCCCCACCGTCTGGCTGAGAGAGAGCTGCGGCGCTACATGGGGCTAATGTAAATAGACCTGGGGCTATAGCCCTGTAGCCAGGGCCTAGGCACGCCCCTGACTCTATTGCTACCAATCATAGTGCTTTATTTACTGTCAGTTAACACATGCTTATTTGCCAAATGGCCATGTAACCTGACGTTTTTATATTTTATAAACTGCTCATGTGGGCCCCCAAGTGACCTGGGCTCTTGGGCACATGCCCATAAAACCCCTGGGCTAATCTGGGCCTGACTACAGGTATCAAAAGACAACTTAATAACTTAATAACTTATTAGTTAGCGTTATACCAGTTCTCTCTGGGTCTATAGAAGCTATACGCCAGTGATGAAACGTGTGCGTTATAAGAGATATACCAACTATACAGTGTTATAACAACCCATTCTACACGTAGTTCTTTCCAGCTTTGTTTAAGCTAAATACCATAAAACATATGGCATATCAGGAACATGTTTTGGAATTATTTTAATGTTACCTTTAAATCCTTGATGTTAAAACCTAAGCTTGTCTGCGCAAATCCATATACACGCACATGCACACGCGCGCACACACACAGCTGGTCAAGAAAAAAGCAAATCACACAGAGTACATGCATTTAACACACATATTACAGACAGCTTACACACAGGAGGTCAATACCGAGTGGCTCTCTGTCCTTGAGGCACAGAGGGAAGTGGTCTTGATGAAATTAATTGAACCAATTAGCAATCTGCTTTCTGCTGTGATGAGTGATTATCATGCTCATGTGCGAGAGTAGCAGGGAGTGGACAAATGTCAAGCCGTGTGTGTGTGTGTGTGTGTGTGTGTGTGTGTATGTGTGTGTGAGAGGGAGAGAGAGAGACAAATGGTTTTCTTCTACTATATTTTGCTTCATTGTGGTGTTGCTTGTGGTAGCTTAAATATGTGCTGCTTAACCCTTAGAAGTGGACACATGCTTTAGTTTAGCTGCGTTCATGTGACATGTGATCATAGTCAGACCACGTTTGCCCCCAAAATCAATAAGTGATTAATAAAAGGCCAGTTTATTCAATTAGTTTGTGTGGTTTGTGCTTTTACAAGGTGACAAATGTGAATTCTCACTGTACAGAGTGCTGTACCTGTGCCAATTATTGTAGCAAAAACACACGATTCATTCTGTAAAATCTTTAATCTACTGATTTTTCATTTACACATTTAAAATATTCATTCATTATCTGTAAGCGCTTATCCAGTTCAGGGTCGCGATGGGTCCAGAGCCTACCTGGAATCATTGGGCACAAGGCGGGAATACACCCTGGAGGGGGCGCCAGTCCTTCACAGGGCAACACACACACATTCACTCACACACTCACACCTACGGACACTTTTGAGTCGCCAATCCACCTACCAACGTGTGTTTTTGGACTGTGGGAGCAAACCGGAGCACCCGGAGGAAACCCACGCGGACACGGGGAGAACACACCAACTCCTCACAGACAGTCACCCGGAGCGGGAATCGAACCCACAACCTCCAGGCCCCTGGAGCTGTGTGACTCTGACACTACCTGCTGCGCCACATGATGCCCACATTTAAAATATTGTTTTTCTAATTCTTAAAACCACCCTAAATATGTCATAAGTAAATATGGAGCTAGATAAGGAGTTATATTAAGATTCAGTACATGCTCTAAGTTAAAATGCATGGGATTTCTTTCCTCACAGCAGTGTGTGCACAGCAATATCCAACAACAATTTTCAACAGATTCAAATAATAGTGTAAAATTGTTTTGAAAATACCGTTTTGACAGAAGTTGAATGAGTTTCAATTGGGAAACAGTCCTTATACAATGACAGTGCGGCTTCTTGCCTTTTTTTTGTAGTACACATGCTGCTTTCGGAGGCTTTTTAACAAGCTGACGATGGCTGTTATTACACTGAGTGCTGCTGGTTTGTAGATCTGTCTTTATGTATTTACAGCAAAGAGCTGTTGACTAAATGCAACAGCACATTAACATGGACTTCCCAACTCCTCTGCGCTACTTTTCACCTCTCATACACGTCCACTCAAAACAGTGACCTGTGAAAAGCAGCAGGAGTGTTTCTGAAGCTTTTGTAAATCAGGCTGTGAGGTTTCAGCAGTAATCACAGTGAAATGGTGGACTTCATACATGTCATGGTTTACTATCTGTGAGTGGACCGAGCACGGAGATCCAGTCTTTCAGAATCAACGCTTAATTTAACGTCCTGCTTTTCTTCTCAGGCGCATTGGAGAAGAGGGCGATATGGTGCACTTCATTTCACTCGTCCACGGAGCCAAGGCATAAAGATTCACTTTAATGTTTGTTCTATTTTGGTCACATTTCTTGTTCTCTCTGTGTTTACAGCATTTTGTCAGGTTTCTTTATACTTTCATTTTTGTCTCCACCCATCACTTTCAGGAAAGAGGTGACTCCTAGACCCCTCTTCTCATCTCTCTCTCTCTCTCTCTCTCTCTTTCTCTCTCTCTCTCTCTCTCTCTCTCTCTCCTTTGTGGGACACATTTGTCACACTATCAAATCTCACAGCAACACAGGGTTTTTCTCCAGCCTTTTATTACAATTGCTATCATTTGTCACAGGACAGAGACAGAGCTGCAGGCATAGAGAGAGAGAGAGAGAGAGAGAGAGAGAAAGAGAGAGAGAGACAGTTAGAGAGAGAGAGAGAGAGAGAGAGAGAGAGAGAAACTGTATATGACTGAAGACAGTAGAGTGGTGGGCTCTATCAGTAGCAATTTCGTGGAAGGTAGAGAGAGAGAGAGAGAGAGAGAGAGAGAGAGAGAGAGAGAGAGAGAGAGAGAGAGAGATTTTTTTTATATTTTTATATTTTTTATATTTACTACACACACTCTCCCTGGTCCAGCTGTCAGTGTGGTGACTGTTAAAATGTTCTTCCAAATAATACACCACACACCATTTATTCATGCGCACACACAAACCCACACACACACACACACACACACAAACATATATAAGCACACACATATTGCACAAATGTAAGCCTGGGATAAATGGTCTGCTTATGGGTGCATGAGACGTTAGCGTAGTGCTGTTTATATAAAGTTAGTAGACACCTTATAATTAGTGAACACAACTATTTAAGCAGCAATTAATCCTTGGATAGGATGCTTGGATAATCTCCATAGAGATACATGAGAGGAGTGATGGCTCCCCATCGAATACATTTGGAATAAGTTTGAGTGGTGTTTGTGATCCAGAACTAATCCCGCAACAACATAAGTTCCTGACAACACTAATGCTCTCGTGGCTGCTTGCAATCCAATCCTCACAGCAGTGTCCAGCCTAAAGCCTTCACAGAATTAAGTCCTGCTGCAAAGGTGCGACACTTATGCCGAGGTAATTTCCTGGCTTATGAAGAAGCAGCTGTTCGTTTTCAAAATTTCAGAATCCATTTCGAGCCCCTGCTGCTCAGCTCTGCATATGCAGTGTGCCTGGGTGTAGAAGGGCGTGGGCATGTGTGGTACATTGGGATGAAACATCGCTGTAGGTGATGGATGAGGACGGAAACAGATCGATATGAGGAGATTCCTGCTGAGGGAATCAGAGAGATATTGGTTTACTGCATGCTGACACAGGGGGCTGTTTGGAGTGTGGACTGAACACAAACTCACACACATCCACAGCACATCTAGCAGTGTACGCTCACCGTTAAACAGTGCTTACTTAAACTGGATGTGTATGAATGAAGGCGGCACTGTGGAAAACCAGGGAGTGTCTTTGACACACAGACTGTAATCCACCGGTTGCTCTGCATACTTTATTAGCCCTCTTTCACCTTGATTTTCAAAGGTCTGAGCCCTTGCAGGACCAGGTACCAACAAGTAAGCAGATGATTTGGCTGGTGGATCGTACTCAGTGCTGTATTGACACTAACGTGGAGCGGTGTGCTACACTGGTGTGAGTGGATCAGACACAACAGTGCTGCTGGAGTTGTTAAACCCCTCAGTGTCATTGCTGGACTGAGAATAGTCCTCCAACCGAAAATATACAGCCAAAAGTGTCCAGTGTCCACTGATGAAGGACTAAGCGACAACCAACACAAACTGTGCAACAACAGATGAGCTACTGGCTCTGACTTTACATCTAAAAGGTGAACCAATGAGGCAGGCGTGTGTATAACAGAGTGGACAGTGAGTGGGCACAGTGTTTGACAACTCCAGTAGCACTGCTGTGTCTGATCCACTCATACCAGTGTAGCACACAGCTCCACGTTAGTGTCAATACAGCACTGAGTACGATCCACCAGCCAAATCATCTGCTTACTTGATGGTACCTGGTCCTGCAAGGGCTCAGACCTTTGAAAATCAAGGTGAAAGGGGGCTAATAAAGTATGCAGAGCAACCGATGGATTACAGTCTGTAATTTAAACGTGCTCTGGTATGGTCAGTGGAGCGGAGAGAATGGACAAATGAGGTGGTTATTTTTGATTGGTGTACTTTGTGCTAGTGTATCACAGGTGTGTGTGTGTGTGTATAGGTGTGTGATAAACGAGATCTCACAAATCCACAGCATGCTTAAGGTCATGTGGCACCATGTCTGTGGACACTGCTCATAGTGACAAAGAGGAATCCAAATCACTGCCACATTTTCAGTCATGCAGAGATATTGGTCAGTGGAATTCTACTTGTACGTGAGTGTGTGTGTGTGTGTGTGTATGTGTGTGTCCACTCGGACACTGGGTTTTCTGCCACCACCAGACTGCATATAATTGCTCGGCCAGAGCTGAGGGTCATGCACTGCACGCTGCATTGAGCATCAGTGTGTAAAGCTGTCTAATTATTCGTCTCATCAGACCTGCATACAGTGAACTGCTGTAATCCAGCACTCTAATCCCTCCCTCTACACCACACAGCCTGCACCACACACTCTCAGCACTTAGCCTGACTGAGCACAGGGTGACGGTTTCATGCACACACACACACACACACACACACACACACACACACACACACACACACACACAGCTGGAGTCTCTGATTTACAGCCCTGTTATAACACTAGTCTAGGTGAGGGGCCACAATGTTAGCACACCGGTGTCATGCACGAGGGGATCATTTACAGCACTGATGGGCTTAAAGGCCAAGGTCAGCAGAAAACCAGGGTCTTTACTTGGCCGGAGGTCAACTGCGATGAGCAGGTCAGCCACATTCTCGCAGGCTGCAGACTCAGCTGGTTTCTGCTGCACACTCTCTTTATTAAAATGTTCTCTGTAGATATTAAATGGGGGTGTCATTATTCACTAAATTTAAAATTCAATTTCATAAACACAGTGGTGTCTCTATCCAGGTTTTTTCCCCATACTGTAAAAGCAAGGAGTGGATGAGACTGCCTTATGGTAATATGACCATGTTTCCAGCTAACAAAGACAGCCAGACAGTCAGAAACCATGGCCAAATGTTTGTGGGCATGGGGCTCATCTGCTATTTCTACGTAAATGAGTTGCATTAATAGTTGGTCTTTACCTGTTTGCTGCAATCACAGCCTCTACTCTTCACGGAAGGCTAGATGTTTTTTTTTTTTTTTTTTTTTTTTTTTGTGTGTGTGGATCTGATGCCATTCAGTCATGATCAGCTTCTGATCTTGAATGATCAGCTTTGGATCTCAAACACTCATTCCAAATGAATAGAATGCAGCTTCAATCCTCCGGTTAAGTCAGTTCCTCTGGTTTATACCCCTCTAGTCCATGCCCTTTCATTTCCTGTTTTTCTGTGGCGCTTATACAATCAAATTATGCATTTGGGAATGCTTGGATAGTGAGAAGAAGAAATAGCAGTGCCTCTCTGTTTCTTTTACTGGTTCAGATTGAGGTGTGGTCTCAGCTCTGCTTTAGCTGCCAGGAACTCTCCATGGTGCTGAACAATGTGAGGTAAATTCAAAGATGTTTCTATTATGGAGCTGTTCCTGGTCCTGAATTGGAAGATTCTACTAACATTGTTCAGACTCCACCTGCTTCACATATACACCATCATATCAGCCAAATCATTACAATTACTTCATTGCATCTAGATGCATGGTCCATTTCATCTGCTATGGTTTCCATATAAG
This sequence comes from Hoplias malabaricus, assembly GCF_029633855.1. Classification (NCBI taxonomy): domain Eukaryota; kingdom Metazoa; phylum Chordata; class Actinopteri; order Characiformes; family Erythrinidae; genus Hoplias; species Hoplias malabaricus. The sequence goes on from NC_089808.1 coordinate 26,417,687, forward strand.
GGCATTTTGTAGCTCTGCAACAACAGACTGTAGTGAATTGGTCGCTCTGCATACGTTTTTAAGTACCCTTTCACCCTTTCATAGTTTGTGTTTGCGCTGGTACAAATCAGACACAGCAGTGCTGCTGGAGTTTTTACATCCCTCAGTGTCACTGTTGGACTGAGAGTGGATAGTGAGGGGACACAGGGTTTAAAAACTCCAACAACACTGCTGTGTCTGATCCATCCAGCCAATCACCATTGTGGACACCATACTACCATGAGGAACAAGGTGAATGGGGTCTTGAATTGTAGAACTAAATGTTCTCCGTTATGGTCAGTGTAAATGGGCATTGAGTGCAGAAATAAGGAAGTTGTTTTAATGTTATGGATGATTGGTGTATATCAGTCTACAAGCATACTCACTCATTGCTACTCTAAGTCCAGCACCCCCCACCCCCCATCCTCCACAGTCCACCCACACAGCAGGAACTAGTCCATTAGATTAATAACACAGGCACAATCGTCATAAGTGACTGCTGACATCAGAAACAGGCTGTGTGTGTGTGTGTGTGTGTGTGTGTGTGTGAGAGAGAGAGAGAGAGAGAGAGAGAGAGAGAGAGAGAGAGAGAGAGAGAGAGAGAGAGACATGGGGGTGTAGAAGGACATAACATTTAGAACTTGATTTAATTTTCAGATCATACAATTATTGCTCAAAATAGAAATTGATAAATGTGCGAAGGGCATTGCCAAAAGCACTCCGGGTTGTGTGTGTGTGTGTGTGTGTGTAATCATGTCAGAGTTGTGAAATGTCATGAATGGCCAGACAGTGTGTGGTCTGTCAAAAACACTCAGGTCTGTTATGTTCAGCCTTAAGGAGAGAGAGAGAGAGAGAGAGAGAGAGAGAGAGAGAGAGAGAGAGAGAGAGAGAAGAATAAGAGACTGTATGTGAGATAGAGGGAGAAAGAGAGAGACACAGAGAGAGAATGAAGAAAGATGACAGAGAGAGGTCAGTGGTTTCTGGATGTCTTAACCTCATGGATTTTTTTGTGGCATGAACGACTGTGCCTCAGGTTTCACTGATGATCTTCTTGGTTCAAAATATTATACACAAACACACACACACACACACACACACACACACATACATACATACATACATACACTCTGTGTCTACTATCTGGCCTGAGTACCCCCACAAACTTTTAGAGTTTTTAAAAGTTTTAGAATTTCGGATTCTCTCTCTCTCTCTCTCTCTCTCTCTCTCTCTCTCTCTCTCTCTCTCTCTCTCTCTCTCTCCCTCTCTCTCTCTCCTCGACGTTACGCTGTGGGTGAATGTAGAATGAATCCTAGGCCGAGGTTCAATAGTAAATTGGTCACCATCAGTCACAGTGACACCAGGATGATGAGAGGGATTATGTTGAGTTGGTTTAAAGGTCACAGCTGGCCTTTATTTTTGCTTGTTAGCTGCCTGAAGCCTGTTAGCATTGCTGAAAGTAGCAGCAATAGCATGAGAAAGTTTAAAACAGTGGAGCTAAGAGCTGTTCAGAGGAGTGTGGACTCCGTTGTCTGCCAGGTACACTCTGAAATATCACAGAAAAATGCTGATAATGAACACTGCTAATGTGTTAAACACCAGCTTAGTCCAGTGTGAAGTGTATTAACAAGCTTTGCCTGCGATAATCCGTCTCTGTTAGTGCAGGCAGGTTCAGATCAGAATGGCCTCACTTTACTGGACCTTAAAGTCTTGGTAATGGATGTTTTTTCAGACCACTTGCACAGTTTTCAAACACGCATACACACGGAGAAAAGAGGACTGACATTGTCAGGAGTCTCAGTCTGTGTGTCAGTGTGACGTCCTGCTGGAGAAGATATGAGGCTGATGTTTTAAAAGGTGAGGGACAATTATCTGGGTACACAGATGGGGAAAAGAAAAGGTCACATGACAAGATGGCGGCAGGTAATGATGGAGTGGACAATCTGTTGGGACATGAATGGAGCTTCTTAGAAGCTCTAAGTGTGTTGCCTCAGTTGTTGTTAGGTGTATTATAAGAAAGTTAGCCAAAATTGGATAGTTATAGTTGTGTTCAGCTTTGTGATGGACTGGGGCCCCCTCCAGGGTGTGTTTACGGACAATGAAAGGATGAGTGAATAGTATTGTTCTCTGATGCGGGTCCAATAGTAGGTTGACAAAGTTTGATTTTAGTTGAAACAGATTGTGATTCATTCATTCATCTGTAACCACTCAATCATTCATCTGTAACTCATTTTCGTCTTGTTCAGGGTCATGCTGGGTCCCAAGCCTATACCTGGAATAACAGGAACACACCCTGGTTGGGTGCCTGTCCATCACTGGGCACCACGCACACACAAACAGTCACTCTGACAGTCATACACTCGTACCTAAGGACACTTTGCCTGACCAACCTATCTACCAGCGCCTGAAGGAAACACAACCACAAGGAGAACACAACAAACTCGTCACAAACAGTGTCCCGAGGAGGGGTTTAAACTTGTTGAACATGTTGTTTGAAAAAAAAAAAAACTACAAAAACGATACATCGGATAAAGTCCTGCAACAGCACACACTCACACTGTGAGATCTCATGTTGTTAACTGTGCATTTCTTCTTCTTGTGGGGTTGTGGAGAGAGGGATGTTTAATGTAGCTCATTTTGTATGTGTATTTTAAAAGTAAAATATATTGCTAAATGAGAGATAATCAAGATGTTGTTATTTGTATAGCTATGTGTATTGGAAACGAAAGGTTACTGTGCAGACTGTGCAGGGACAACACTGTCAAATCAAAAAAAAAAAAAAAACACCCCCTGCTCTGGATACCTGGATATATTTCTGGATACATGACCTACTGCAAGTGGTGAAACATTACATGGACAACATCTTGTTAATGGATATTACACATGATAAATATTCAGGGTTTTATGAAGTTACAACAAAAAAGAGCAATGAAAAGAAGACACTATCAAACAGTCATTTTATGGTCATTCCTTTGTCAAATGACCCACTAAACCGAGCTGTAAAATCAAGTGATAAAGCAGCACATTAACACCAAGAGCTCTGGGAGGTCTTAACCTGAGTGGACAGCGTAATTTTCTGAAAACATCTCATGCTATTGTTTTCCAGCCTGATCTCACAGCCTGAAGAATCGGGTTTTGGAGTTTTTTATTCCCCTGTGCAAGTTTTTGACATTTGAGAAACCATCTGAAATATAGTTTCTGGGTCTAAAATATTTCCTCTCTCTCTCTTTCTGTGTTTCTGCTGCCTTCACAGGTTCAACCCACAAAGAGGTTTGTCTCTGCCATTGAGGAGAGCTGACCTTTCTTAACCATGCATCACTCTGTTCAAACCACCTATTTCCTTCCCCCTCTCCTCTTCCTTATCCTTCTCTGCGTCCCCTCCAATGCGAGCTCCCCTGACCTTGCTCAATCTACTGCCAACTGTTCCCAAGGCGACGTCTGCTCTGAAGGCGTGATCTTACCGGTATGGAACCCCCAGAATCCATCTGTGGGCGACAAAGTGGCTCGTGCCATTGTGTATTTTGTGGCGCTGGTCTACATGTTCCTGGGCATGTCGATTATTGCAGACCGCTTCATGTCTTCCATCGAGGTCATCACCTCGCAAGAAAAAGAGATCACTATCAAGAGGCCCAATGGTGAGACCACCACAGCAACGGTACGCATCTGGAACGAGACAGTTTCTAACCTGACACTGATGGCTTTGGGTTCTTCGGCTCCGGAGATTCTGCTGTCAGTCATTGAAGTTTGTGGGCACCAGTTTGTAGCTGGAGACCTGGGCCCGAGCACTATTGTGGGCAGCGCCGCCTTCAACATGTTTGTCATCATTGGACTCTGCGTCTATGTTGTACCTGATGGCGAGACCCGGAAAGTCAAGCACCTTAGAGTCTTTTTTGTGACCGCTGCCTGGAGTATCTTCGCCTACGTCTGGCTCTACATAATCCTCTGCGTGTCGTCCCCCAGTGAGGTGGAGGTTTGGGAGGCTGTTCTCACCTTCCTCTTCTTCCCTATCTGCGTGGTGCAGGCGTGGGTGGCTGATCGTCGTCTGCTTTTCTACAAGTATGTACGCAAGCACTACCGCGCTGACAAGAATCATGGCATTGTGGTGGAAACGGAAGGAGGTGAAGAGATGGTTAAGGAGACAGGCTTCACCAAGATGGACATGCTGGAGCTGGACGGCATGGCGGCCCATCTTGACGGAATGCTGGGAGGAGAGGACGGACTTGGAGGGCGGGATCAAGAGGAAGAGGCCAGGAGGGACATGGCCAGGACATTGAAGGAGCTCAAGCAAAGACACCCAGACAAAGACATGGAGCAGCTTATTGAGATGGCTAACTATCAGGTACGGCAGAGCTCCGATTAGTGGTGCAGTGTTCAATAGTCAGTAGCATTAACATTAGAATTCCAATGAAAGCTAAGGGCCATAAAGGGCATTTCCAGAGAATACCTTCATACATATAACATTGGGAAGTGTAATAGTTTCAAATTTGTACAATTTCACCACTGCACCCCAAAAGTAGTTCAACTGCCAAGACGTGTTTAATGTCTGCACAGTTTTTCTTTGCTTTTAGCGCCGAAACTATGAGACTATAAAAAATGTACATATTTTTGCAAAAAGCTTCTAGTTAAAAAGGGACACCGTAGGCAAAAATGGCTAAATGAAAAGTGTAAATCTTGCTAAATACATTGCAATCATGCATCGTACAGTGCTGACACAGTAGCCTCTTAAATTGGATTTTCCAGTTTAAAGAAAAGGTACTGGCCCATTGTTGATGCAGTAGAGGACCTATTTAAACTGCTTTGTGGTGATTCTTAACAATATGAAGTTAAATAACCAAATATCGAGGCAAATGAGGCTCACTATACAAGCTGTAGGCTTAGCTAGGCTTTGTTCCTCCATGCTAAACCTAAACTAATAACAATGGCCAAAGATTACAACAAGAGAGGAAGTAGAAAAAGGAAGCAGGGCAGTGCTAGCTTATGGCTAAGCTAATGGCTTAAAAATATGCCTCTGTCTAGTTATAATGTAACTAGTTAAATATTTTTCAAACTCACACAACAGACCACTAAATGTATGTACAATTTGAAATGTTAATTTCTAGGAGTTCAAACATGTCTAGGCCTATTGGCTACATTTTAAATTTGAGGGGAAATTTGACATAACCAAGCTGTTTTATTTATCTGCTTGTACGAAACGACCAGACATGACACAGTGTCTACATTCTGGAGGAAGACCTTTATTTTCTTTCCACTTGTTTTATATTAAATAACAGCATCTTTTTCTTGTCATCTTCACTGCCTACACAATTAGCACCAAGGTTATAAATAACCCACCAAATAACCAAATATCCAAAGCCTACTGAAACAGTACATTCTCTCTGTGGTCCCCTCAGGTGCTAGTGCAGCAGCAGAAGAGCAGAGCGTTTTACCGTATCCAAGCCACCAGGATGATGATTGGTGCAGGGAACATCCTGAAAAAGCATGCAGCAGATCAGGCTCGGAAGGTGGTGAGCAGTGGAGAGACGCGGGAGCAGGAGGACGACCCCTACACTACGCGACTTGAGTTTGAGCCAGCACTCTACCAGTGTTTCGAGAACTGCGGCTCTTTGAAGCTCACAGTGAGGCGACACGGCGGGGATGCAGGCTGTACCGTCAAAGCAAGTGCTTTCAGTTTTATTGTTTTTAATAAATACCATATCCATGTTTGAACCTTCCTCACCTTTTATATAAATGAGGAAAAAGCACATAATTATGCAGTGCTAGAAAACTCAAAACGGTATTATATTTTCTTCAACAATAACGTAAACATTTAGGTTTACTCTGAGAAATGTGAAAATGGTTTTGTGCACATGCTTTTGACTCAGTATCCAGTAGATATCATAAGGTTTATAAGTAATGCTCTTTTGGATAGCACTGTATTTAAGCCAAACAAAGTTGTGCTATTTTTAACAATATGTTTTTCAAAATAGCAGCGTAATTTATTCTAATATTTGAAAGGAAAATATAGTCATTATAAAATACAGCTGTGATATGAAAACCCTGTCAATAACACTCTCATCTCATAGCAATGACACATATTTGTACTTGATTTTGTCCAGTTCTAATAATTACTTGTTCATGGCCTTCTCTTTACCTCCATAACATTTGGGGCATGTTCCTCCCCAGGTTGACTATCGTACTGAAGATGGCACTGCCAACGCTGGCTCCGATTATGAGTTTGCTGAAGGCACTCTGGTCTTTAAGCCTGGAGAGACGCTGAAGGAGTTGACCGTGGGCATCATCGATGATGACATCTTTGAGGAAGACGAGTACTTATACGTTCACCTCAGCAATCCACGCATCGTGGGCTGGGCTGACGGACACCCTGTGGCCATGGATTCCGCAGCCCCCACCCCCAAGGCGGCACTGGGCGAGGCTCACACAGCCACAGTGACCATCTACGATGATGACCATGCGGGCATCTTCACGTTTGAGAGCGAGTCTACACGAGTCAGCGAGAGTGTGGGAACGATGCAGGTGAAAGTCCAGAGGACGTCCGGCGCTCGGGGTCTTGTGGCTGTACCATACAGGACCATAGACGGGACGGCCCGTGGGGGGGAAGACTACGAGGAAACTTCTGGAAAACTAGAGTTCCAAAATGACGAGACCATGTGAGTAGTGTGTGGGTGAAGCTTCTTCTATTCTGTGTACACTCGTAAGAAAGGATGGGTGTAGCACACAAAAATCTATATAAGTGCTAAGTATAAAAAAATATAAAGATCATACAAATCGATTAAATCTAGATAAAGCTACTTTCACATTCAGAAACATCTTCAAGCTGCCCTACATGGCCAAAAAAGACCTTTCTCTAGTTCTAATAGTTTAACAACATATTCATAAGTATTACGCTGTATGTCAGGACGTCTGTGGTGGGATCCTGATGGAAGAAGCTGAGCTTTAACAATTATGTGAAGATTGTCTAATAAAATAATCAGTTAAATGTCATTTAATGTGCTCATCTGAACGAGATCTAATAAAGCACTCCTGCTGGCATCCCACAAGCTGGCTGCTGGGTTTAACGATAATATTACAGAACATCATATCCTAGTGGAGGCTTTAAAATGAGCTGCAAATAACTATTTAATCATTCGGATATTTCTGAGTTGCCATATAAATGTTTCCCCATTGTTCTAGCGCCCTGAAGAACACAGGATTTTACAAGAATCGTCTTCTTTGAATTTATGATACGTCAGTCTTCACAGAGGAGATTAATGCTTCTAATCTTTCTACCATCCATTGGTGTATATATTGTGAGCATTTGGGTGTGTGTGTGTGTGCGTGTGTGTGTGTGTTTGTTTGTTTGTTTGTGTATAGTTGTTTTTTTTTTGAACATCTGTCAAAATTGTTTTTTAAGCTAAGGCACCGTGGTGAAAGGATTTTAGTTATTTCTGGTCGTGTGTCCTTAAAAGACTGTAAGCATGTGTGTGTGTGTGTGTGTGTGTGTGTTCACAAGAAATACTTGTTCTCATCTATGATGTAGGCTTTTTTCAGATGAACAGCTGCAGACACTGAGGGCTCTAGCTGTGAATCTAAGGTGTGAGTAGCAACAGAAGTGTGCGTGTGTGTGTGTGTGTGTGTGTGTGTGTGTGTGTGTGTGTGTGTGAGCAATTTTAAAGACTGTGTGAGCTCATGTACTGGTGTGTTAAGTGAAAGCAGGCCTTGTTTAGTTTAGATGTGAATATTAGCAGTGAATATTAGCAGTGAATATTAGCAGTGAAAACTAAATAAAAAAGCAGTTCAACTGAACCCTTGAAACAAGAGTGACATATAAGAATAGAGTCAATGCGAAAAAGAGCAGGCAAGAAAAAAATAAGAGAGAGAGAGACTTTGTAGTCTTTGTAGTGACTACTTTTGTTAAGCAGATGCCCAGAGATCGATTCACCACTAAGCCAGTGAAACAGAGAACAAACACAACATGCAGTAGAACAGCTGAAGTGTTAAAGAGGGACTGAATTACTGAATCAATACGACTCACACATTAAACTCACACTCAGTCTTGTAAAGCATGCTTTATGGGCATTGTCCATTGCCTTGTGCAGTGCTACAGCTCAGAGCTGGCCAAAGTCACCAAGCCTGAGTAGAATTAAAGCTAATCTTTCTTTCTTTTTTTGGCTAATGCTCATGTTTGAATAAGATCAGATTCTCAAAGCATTTTCCCAAAAACTAGTGTAACACCCTCAGGGTATTAATTCCCTTCACATCAGAAAGAGATCTTCAACAAACACATGTGGATGTGCTGTGAGATACACCTCTGGCTGCTGTGTGATTCATTCATAGCACAGGGCAGAGGTCTTCATATCTGGACCATGGATACAGGTTCCAAGCTGGGATTTTAAAATGGAACACTGGTTTGACACTGTACAGTTATTCTGGAGTTCTTTTGTTGATCATGACCACTTCCTGTTTCAGTAGGATATGTATGTTAGGTTGCACACATATAGCATCCCTCTGATATCCATCAGCATCAGAAAAACCCAGGAGCTGTCAACTCAGAGCAGACAGAAGGATGGGAACTTGTAGATTAGGAGATATTTAATTAGCGTAAAAAATAAAAAATATGCTGCATGTGTGTCACCTACACACACACACACACACAGATCAAACGCTTCTTAGGCTAGGGTCATTATTTTGTGTTAGTATCACTGATGATGCTTCTGTCTTTTTTTACACCTGCCCCTCCTCCACCTTTCTCTTCTTCTCTGTCTCTGTTTTTTCTCTGGTTCTGTTTTCCTCGGCTCTCAGTTCAGAGGGCTTTATTGCTATGACGTTCCTGCCCAATCAGTTTCTCTCTCTCCCCATCTGTCCCTTCATTCCTCTCTCTCCCTCTTTTTCTCTTTCTCTTATGACCTCCAGTCTCCTTCCACCTCCACTTTTTACTTTTTTCCTTCACCCTTTTACTCCCTTTCTTAGCCCTCATCCTTCTATTCCACCAAGTGCACTCTCTCTCTCTCTCTCTCTCTCTCTCTCTCTCTCTCTCTCTCTCTCTCTCTCTCTCTCTCTCTCTCTTTCTCTCTCTCTCTCTCTCTCTCCCTCCCTCTCTCTCTCTCCCTCTCTCTCTCTCTCTCCCTCTCTCTCTTTCTCTCTCTCTCTCTCTCTCTCTCTCTCTCCCTCTCTCTCTCTCTCTCTCTCTCTCTCTCTCTCTCTCTCTCAGGATTCTGCTGTCTGCAGTAACAAATGATGTTTGACTGAGTACACTAAACCTCATCTCTCTGCTCATTTCCATCTGCACCCTCCCCTCCTACAACCTTTTATTAATACCCCCACCCATAATGTACATGAAATATCTTGCAAACAATGTCTAAAATGTTTAGAAAATATTGTTGATATAGACTTATAGACTACAATATTTCACAAAAAATTGAATTTCTTTCATTTTAAAACTTCACCTTCTGGTTATTAAGAGGCTGGTTGGTTAAGAGGCCACATTTCTCCAGCAACTGCCTCTACTCCTCCAGAAGTCTTCAGAATAGATGTTATAACTGTGACAATTTGATTGCAGTCAGTTACAAAGGCATTAGTGAGGTCAGGTGCTATTGTTGGATTAACAGTTCTGGATCGCAGACAGTGCTCCGGTTCATCCCAGTGGTACTAGATGGTGCCTCATCTATTGAGGAAGTGCAGATCTCCCAAACTCCAATGGCTGTAGGAAGGCAGTGCCTTTATTATGGAGATTATGCTATTTGAACCCATTATTTCCTAATGGACTCTTAATAACTCTCAGCTGAAGAGTAACACATGCTGGAGCTCAAATAAACAAACAGTGCTCATTGCTGCCCTCTAAGGATTTTAGCATCAGTTTAAGAAGAAGCATTTGTTTCTTTTAAAGCTTCCAACAGGTGTCTCAGCTCATGTTTCCTGCACTCAAAAAAATAATAAACTTTTGAATTTACATAATATTTTATATCTATATCCAGATATAACATTTTAATAACATTAGAATAAAACCAGATAACATTATTCCAGTGAGTGTGATATTCTGTGTGTGAATGTCTTGGTTTCAATTTTTCCAAATCTCTCCTCGTGGAGTCCGTATTATTTGAGGTTGTTGATTTAACAAATTCGTGTGGTTAAGGAGAATCTGAACAAAACCTTGTTTTTTAAATTCACTCACACTTCTGTAATGAGGGACTTCCAAACGGGAGTTAGAATCAGGTGCAGGTTTAATAACACAAAGTCGGCAGCAACAAAAAAAAAAACAGGTCAAAACCATGGGATCTGTCCAAGGTACAAAGCATGCAATCCAGAAGACACAATCCAGAAACCAGTAACCAGTCACCTAATAGAACAAACCAGGGGGCAATACACACAACAGTAAGGCCAGTACAAAAGTGCGCAGAATTGCAGTGAAAACACCAAACAAGACTCCGCAATGAATCCTGCAAGACAAAGGGCTTTTATACAACATGGCAGACACAGGAATCATGTGACCAGTTCTAAAATTCTAGTGAGAGCGACCTCTGTTGGTGTGGAGGATTATTGGCAGCAGACAACTACTTTATAGAAAATAAAATCTTATATTTCTAATTTGATTTATATTATTATTATTTATTATTATGTATTTACTGTGATTATATACAACAGTATACAAGCACTGTGCTTACTGAGAGGGCAATATTGTAAATATATAGAATTATCTTCGGTGCCTAAGACATCTGAACAGTCCTGTACATTTTTTTAATTTCCATGGAACACTTTGACTTAAAAAAATATTAACTAAATGTAGTGTGTTTTTATTTGTGTAAAACCCAGTTCCCATTCTGACCCCCTTCTGTTGCGAAATAAAGATTGTTTGCGAAAGCTGACACTGGTGAAGATTAACCTTGGTCTCTGCTTAAATCACTGTGTCCAGATGAAATGATTGTAATAATGCGGTTATGTAATATTTTTGACAGAGCCCATGGTGAAAACTCCACCCCACACACCACGGCCCCTGCTGACTCCGCCTTTCAATACAGTGTATGGACAAGTATTACATGCAAGTTTATGTGAATCCTCCAGTGTTAGATTGAAAAAATGAATACAGCTGGTGTGCATTTCTGAGGGATGTGGAGCCAGGGAGATCAGGAGCTGAAGTGTGAGAGATTGTTGAAGGCAGCTGAAGCCCACCTGGTCTCCGTGGAAATCTGCAGTGCACTGGCTCTGAACTGACAGGGTGAAATGGAAAGAAAAGAAATGGAACGAAGAGGTGGAGTGGAGGATGAGGAGGAGGAGGGGTGAGAGGTGTACAGGGTTATGAACGAAGGGAGAGATAGAAGAGCTGACATTGGGCCTGGTGTGTGTGTGTGTGTGTGTGTGTTTGTGTGTGTGTGTGTGTGTGATTCCCCTGTTCTTCACACTACTGGCAGATTGAAAGCCAGGTTTAGGAGTAATTCCCTCATTCAGTACAATTGATCACACATACATCACTCTTCTGCTCCTCTTACTTTCACATTGTTCCTATGATCAATAACTATCTCACTGAAATGTTCTGTTACACTGATTTACATGGACACACCTCTATCTCTTTTTCCTCTTCTCTGTCAGACCCTGCTCTCTTTTTTCACTACTTTTAATCTTTTAGTTCTTTATTTCCTTATTTCTTTTAATTTCTCATTTCTCTCATACTTTCTCCCTTCCCCTCATTCTCTCCATCTCTTCTTCAATTTCAAACCTTTGCTCATTTATTTTGTCTTCTTTCTTTTTCTCACTATTTCTCATTTCTCAAACTTTTTTTTAGAATGACCCAGAAATCTCTCCTCAAGCAACACCCTACATCCATACCAGAAATGCCTGAGGAGTTTAGGACTATATGAGGTTCTGTGCAGGACTGTCTGTGTGTGTGTGTGTGTGTGTGTGTGTGTGTGTGTGTGTGTGTGTGTAAGTAGAGCATGGGCCCTAGGGTGATGCTTGGTGATGGGGAGACTCCTCCTGCTCCAAACTGCTCAACAGCCTGTTCACCATCTCTAGCCTGACCCAATAATCTAAAACAAACACACACACACACACACACACACACACACACACACACACACACACATATGCACACAGCCTAATCCTTAATTCACTAGAAATTCTCTAAATGTTTGATTGTTATAATATATTTTTAGGACTAACCACAGCTTGTTTAAACTGACAGGGTAAAGGGGTTTTCTTAGTAAGGTCAAGAGAAGGTTTTGGAAAATTCTGAAATATGTATGGATAAATCTATGTATAGATACTGTTTGTGTGTGTGTGTGTGTGTGCCTGTGTGTGTGTGTGTGTGTGTGTGTGCCTGTGTGTGAAGTGCAGTCAAAGCAGTGTCCTACTTATCTGACACTGTTTTGAACATTTTCTCTCCTGTCAAATAACTCCCTTTCCACCTATCACCACCCATCTCTCTCTCTCTCTCTCTCTCTCTCTCTCTCTCTGGGTTTTTCTTGCTCTCGCTTACTTTTGATTTTGTGTAGCTGCCCCAGAATGCATGGGGGTTTAGGCAGGCTTATCATTGCACATTTCATATGACTGCAGGCTTTATAGACAGAGAATGATATTACCCTCAGAGGAGATAAACTCTCTCTCTCTCTCTCTCTCTCTCTCTCTCTCTCTCTCTCTCTCTCTCCCATTTCTTGTTTTTGTCACGTTCTCACATCTCTTCATTATAGTTCTCAGCAGGTATATCTCTCTCTCAACCGAATTGCTGTCAGGTTTGTGTGTGTGTGTGTGTGAGTGTGTGTTTATGTGAGTGTGTGTGTGTGTGTGTGTGTGTGTGTGTGTGTGTGTGTGGGTGTGTGTGTATGTGTAAATGAGGGCTGTTTATTCTGAAATGACTCAACAGATTAAAAGTTTGAGATATGGTTTGGGGAATTAAAAGACACCACTGAGCAAGAGACCTCCTTCTAAAAACAATTCAGCACTGTGAAGATTCTACAGCACCTTGTGTGTGTGTGTGTGTGTGTGTGTGTGTGTGTGTGTGTGTGTGTCTGTGTGTGTGTGTGTCTGTGTGTGTGTGTGTGTGTGTGTGTGTGTGTGCATGCACGTGTGTATGTTAGAGGACAGAGATGGAGAGAGAGATTCCATATTGAGGCGGGATTGTTTTTCCGGCTTAAATTATTGGGATGACACAACAGATCAGTTCCTCTCGGACTCAGCACTGAACTGAGGAATCACTAATCACGGCTAAACACTAACTGCTGAAGGCTAGTCCAATCGGGACACTTAAGAAAGATCAAAAATTGACCTAAACATTCTCCACCCACAAAAGCCTTCTTTAAAATACTACACTGCACACAAAAGCATTTAAAAATCACTCACACGTGTGTGCAGTTTCTCTTTTGGCGGAGTTACATATCTGCTGATGTGCTGCAGTGTTTGTCCGTCCTAGCAATAACAGCTACAGAAGATTGTGTTAGTGGTAGGTCAGGTCCTCTGAGCAGTTCTATTCTTCCACATCGCACCAGTGATAACACATTTATGATCTGTGTGGCTGAAACTTTGTAAATAGTTTATCCCATTTGCTGCAGAACGCCTTTACGCCAATGTGGGAACATTGCTGTTATGATTTGTTGGCATACAGCCAAGAGAACATCAGCGTGCTGAATTAAAGAGAACATGCTTCTACCGATCCACAGGTTCACACCCCTCTCGCCCATGCTTGGCATTGAACATAATGGCCTTAGGATCATGGGCAGCTGCTCCTGAGTGTCCTACTTCATTTCATGCTCTTCTGTGATGTTTCTGAGATTATACACACTGTGTGTGCGCAACTGCATGTGTGTGTTTCCCCCAACAAAATGGGATATATTTCGTGTAGGGGAAATGTTCCAGTGTGTTCCATTTCAGTAAACTGAACCTGGGTGGGTATTAACTCAAGCTCCTCTTTACTTACATTCAAAGCCACATCAGAGAGAAAAGAGCACTGGGGTGCATTTGGATGTCTTTAATATGCTTGTGATAAATGAGAGTTAGGTAGAAGATCTGTAATTGAGACGGCCGGAAAGATAATTAGGTTTCTGGTTTGTAATTTCTGCTGTTTGGGAGCCTCCCAATAAGATTATCCTGCTAAATTACCGTTTCTCTGTGTGTGTGTCTGGGTGTGTGTTTACGTGCATGTATTTCTGTTTCTTGCAGTTGGAGGTTTAGCTTGCAGGGAGATTTCTCGTCCATGAAAAACACTTTTTCCCCCCTTTTTTCAACATAAGATCTCATGTGGAAATACATTATAAGACACATAAATATTGCAGGCTAATACTTCGTCCAGAAGAAGGCTTTACAGATTAAAGCAATTTAGCATGAAACGCTGCTAAGGCATGCCTCGCTCTAACCCTCCACTTGCTCATTCTCCTCTCCGCTTGGCTTTCCATTAGTCTCTGTTTAAATCTCAGTGCAGTTCTTTCTATTTTTGGTGTTTCTTTATGGTGCTTTACTGTAACCTGAATGTAAACTTGTAACATGATTATACACACAAGTGCGGGAATATCCTCCCATCCACACCCAGTGCAGAGCTGTAATTACAGAGCAGGGCTGCTCGGTTTTGAAGGCCACACTCTGCTGTTCTCTGCTTCTCTGTTCATGATTAGAGCTCTCTCAGCAAACTCTATCATCTCCTCAGTCCCCAGCAGCCTGCCTGGAGTCCCCAGACCTGCAGCCTTCACTACAAACCCATCAACACATGACCCCGCCCCATGATAGGCCTTATAACAGAGGAGAGCTTTTAATTAAGGCACAGGTTCATGACTTCATTTCCTGTAATAGTTCCTAAATGGGCTTTTACATGTGAAGTACCTCATGTAACTGACTCAAGTTTATAATCACTCACTCACATTGAGAGCTTCTCCACAAAGGGGTGCCATTTTGTTCCACGTTATTGACACTTGCCTTTTTAAGGTTTTATACATTAGTTCATTCATTCACTGTCTGTAAGCGCGTGTCCAGTTCAGGGTCGCGGTGGGTCTGGAGCCCACACGGAATCACTGGGCACGAGGCAGCAACACACCCTGGAGGGGGCGCCAGTCCTTCAAAGGGTTTTAACGTTTTATTGTACACAATTACAAATTACATAATTAAAAAATGCCAGGTTTCCCTTAAATTGCATGAAAATGAAAATAATTGAATCCAAAATAACTCTTCTCTTCTGAAACGTTAACATTCTAGAGATAAATGTATCATCAACAATGTCCTTGTGTTTCTTATTCCTGTGTCTTATATCACTACAGCACTACATTTTTTCAGCAGTTTAAACGTGTGCATAATTTTGTCTCACAAGAGACTGATATTAACAGGCAATTAAAAATTGAACATTTATAGCAGTACAATTTAGCAAAGTATCTCTGAGAGAGAGTCTATATTAGATTAGATTAGACTGTATTTATGTAACTGTAAATCCACTCCGTTCTATGTACAGAGGACTCATGTGTGTAACATCCAGGAGCGGAAGTGAAAGTGTTTCACTTTCAACCAAGCTGTCAGGTTGCTCCAATTATATAAGCATTCCTGATCCCATTAGCCTGTGAGGTGCTGGGTTACATAACACATGCAGTTTCTAATGTATATAATTGTGGACTTTTTTTTTAAACTATAATTACATTCAGTCTTTGATCTTGCACTTCCTTTTGATCCATTTATTTACTGTTTAATGCTCTGAAAAAATAGTGTTTTAAGTTTAAATGTATGTTTCGGGTGTCTCTATTGGTAGATATCACTATCAGCAACACACGCAATAAACAGAAACAACAGTTGTGTTGAAATAATTTATTTTTCAAATCCAGTAACTCATTTGAATCATGTGAATTTATGGGGCCTGTTCTCAGTATATTATGTATTTGTATATGCTGTGCTTTACACTTAAAGGGCTCTGTGTAGCATCTAAAACATGTTGCAGGGCATCCAAATATCACAGCACAGGCCTATTTGAATATATTGGCCCCTTGTGTGTCGTGCTTTTAAGGCAGCTTTACTCTGAAGCCTGATTTACTGTGTGGTGATGGGAAATAAGGCGACCTGGCTATAGATCTCTGAAGAAAGCAGTGATTGGAGTACGTTATTAAAGTAGCTCTGAGGGAAGTGATGTATTATGAAGGGAGTGGCTTTTAAAACGCAGCATGTGACAGCGGGCTGTAGAGGGCCAGGGCACGTTGCCATAGCAATGTGTCCCGTGCCAGTTTATTAAGTGAATGCAATGGCAATTTACTTTTGCTGTATAGAAAGCTGAGAGAGAGACAGAATATGATGTATGAGGCTGCTAATGAAACGCACACACACACACACTCACGTTTATGGGTAGCAGCAAGGATGGAGGGAGGGCAGTCATCTTTGTTCTTTCTCTTTCTATTCTTTCTTCCTTTTTCCCTTGTTCTCTCCCTCTGTTCAGTGACTAAGGAGCAGGCCTAGAGAGGTGTGTGATTAAGAGTCTTCTCTATTCTTCTTGTCAGACAAGTGAACTGTGTTGCAATTAATTACGTTTCTCGTCTTATTATATCTCATTCTCTCTCTCTCTTTACTCTTCCTTCCTCTCTCTCCCTTTGTCTGTAATTAGAAGTGGAGTCAGGCCCAGGGCCATTCCCTCAAGCTCCACTGTGCTCACAGTGCTTTTTTATTATTGCACTGAGATCATCGGCAGCATCATCATCCCCATCATCGCCCTCTATTCACTCCAGTTTCACCTTGACTTCCACACATTTATGCGGCGAGAGAACATAGATCAGCAACTCACAGACTTCCCCATCAAATCCAGGTGAAGTCTGTTGTATTTTTAGGTTTGAATCCAGCACAGTGGGTAAGGTGCATCCACCGAGGACAGAGGTCCTGTTATGCCCATACAGCTTGTAGTATTTTCTCACATCAAAACATGGGATGCCCTGGAGCAGCTGTATGTGACATTAAGGTCACTATTCTCAGATTTGGGCTAGTTGGACCCAAGACTAGGCTGTTGTATTGAGTTCTCTGACAGAGCTAATCGACCAACATCAGTAGCTGACCTCACTAAGTGTCTCAGGCCATAAAGCCACACAGAAATGTTCAAACATCTGGTCTAAAGCCTTTCCAGAACACTAGAGTCTGTTACTAAATGAAACTTTCATGTATTTTTCAATGTTGGATGGGCAGGTGTCTACAAACTTTGGGCACAGTTGTAAATATTAATACAGCACTGTCTGTAGTAGGTGACCTCCGAAAAACACATTGCCTAAGCCAGCTGTAGAAGCAGGAACTTATTTGGTGAACTATATTAAGGAAGAAAAACTGAGATGAAGCAAGACAAAGAGAAAGTGACTGAGTTGTCTCGGGAAGAGACAGAGCGAACTCCAACCTGCACGTTAGTCACGTAAGCAAGTATGACTTCATCTCCAGAAAAGTTCAGTGGTAAATATTATATATATATATATATATATTTTTTTTTTTGCATGTTGTAGACATCAAAGTCTAATAAAGTCTATAAAGTTCATATTTACAAAATACAATAATGTTAGTCATCCAATATTTTTGTACTTGTATTGTATATATATTGTATTTTATTTTATTTTAAAATTTATTCAGTTTTAAGCTTTAAGAAAATTTATAAATCACTATGAATTGTTTTTATTTCATTACAAAATATGGATAAGCAAATACAGGTAATGAATGAATCATTACAAAGTGCCCCAGCTTTCTGGGACTGTGGCTGTCATTGTGTTTGATGATTTGGTCTGTCATAATTAGTCAGCACTGAGTTCCTATCTGACGTCACTGATGAAAGGAATGACCTCAGAGGTCTAGAGGAACCCATGTGTGGATGATTCGGTATATTTGGAAAGAAAAAACCAAGATGTGAACAGTCAATAGTGTACTCATTGAGATTATGTTACAGTCTGAGTGACCAATCTTATCCACAAAGAGCTGGAGAGGCTGCTGGTTTTCATTCCAATTAAACAGCACCACACGACTAGTTCAGTCTCTAATCAGTTCTACAGGATGTGCTCCTGCTTGGCAGCCACTCCAGCACTTTTTGGATAAGATTGATGGCCCCTGTAGCAATAATGTCGCTAATAATGTAAACCCCTTATTCCAAGAATACTCAAATCCTCAAGGTGTTTGTTTTTGGTGTCGACTGTTGGTTCGGTGGTAGACGTTTATGTGCAGAAATTATCTCTGTGAAAACTTTGTGAAAACCATCACAATCTCATCTCAAACCTCATTAGATGGCTATAGGCTGGACTCGTGGAGTTAGTGTTATTTTTCAGGGTCCCCTCTGATTTCCCTCCCTTTCTTTTCTTCTCTCTTTCTCTTTCCCGACTTGAGGACTTGCCTCCCTTCTGAGCCGAGACTAGCTTAATTAGCACAGGCAAGACAAGGCGTCAATGAGGCAACAATGTGGGGATACATTCAAAGAGGCAGATGATTGTTCGAAAAGTGTGTGTGTGTGTGTATGTTGATGTGTTTGTGTGCATGAGTGTGTATTTTTGTGTGTAAGGGATGAGCTGGATCCAAAAAGACAATGGATGTGGACAGGACATTGTGTGAAGGAGAGAGTGACACAGTGGATTAGGAGAATGATGAAGAGGCAGGAGGATGGAAGGAGAGCACAGTGGACTCCATCTGAATGTACGCTCTTAACTTTGTGTTAACACGTGTTGTTTTTTAACACGTCTCAGTGTCCTGTGAAAGGGATCGTAACATTGGGGAGCAGGGGGGGCGGGGTGAAGTTTTTAAAAGTCCTCAGGCGATATGTGGAAACGCAGCTCCAAAAGCATCCTGCTTTTGTGATGTCACAGAAAACAGCACATACACATACTCCACCCATTCACAATGAAGTTAATGCAAAGCTTCAGTCTGCACTGCTTCTGGGAGTGCAGCACAATGTAGTGCAGCCAGTTAAAGCAGGGGTCATTAATTACATTAATCAGTTTGAGCAGCCCTGGTCAAATGACATGTTTTGTTGATTTTTAAATGAATATAAGTGAATATTCTCACAAAAGGACACGCTTGTACAAACTGTAAGGCAGATTTAGTGTGGGGGAAAATGTGGCCTGTTTCTAAGGTATGTCAAACATAGCAATTAAATAGATATTCCATACTACAATTAGCATTACAATATGAAACTAATTATGTCGTTAGACCATCCATGTAATTTGTATCTGTATTAAACTTAAAAATAGCTATTTTTTGTAGCGTTAAAGAGGAGCAGAGAGTGTCATGTATTAATGAATTATAACTTTTCGCATTATTTTTCCAGTCATTGTAAAACTGTGCTGTACGTCCGTGATTCTTGTCATACCTGTGCTAGGGTTTTGTTGCTTGACGGCATTAAGGTTTATAACAGTAATACAAACAGTGTGTGGTTAATACATATTAAGCAGGTACGTACATTTGATAAATAATTTATTAGGGTCTCTATTGTCCTTATTTTAATTAATAGGTGTTGTGAGACATTCTCAGAGAGAGCCAGGTCAGGGCTTGAAGACTCATACAACTGTTCATGTTGCATGGGCCTGTGAATTGATATTAATGTCTGGCTCCTGCTATGTTAATGCAAAATCAATAACACTAACAAAACCTCAGAATGAGAATGTGTGTGTGTGTGTGAGAGAGAGAGAGAGAGAGAGAGAGAGAGAGAGAGACAGAGAGAGAGAGAGAGAGAGAGAAGGGGGGGGGTTAAATAAATAGAGGCAAGGTCTGTCAGAAAGTGATGTGGGAATGACGGGGAGAGAAGTGCACAGAATGTTACTCCAGAGAAGGAGAAGAATAAGGGAGAGGGAGAAAAAGGGAATGAACAAGATGGAAGGAATGAAAAAGGCAGAAGATATTGAAAGAGAGAGAAGAAGGAGAGACAAAATGAGAAATTGAGGGAAGTAGACAATGAGAGGGAGATATTATGGAGATATCGAGAGACTGTGGAGGGAGAGGGGGGGAGATTAAAAATGGAATTCCGAAGAAAAAAGACATGTGTATAGAAGAGTAAGTGCGGGTAAACAGATAGCGAGAGAGGAAGTGAGAACAGGAGAGAAATATACACACAGGGAGGGAGGGATAAGAATAGAAAGAATGACTGAGGAAGTGAGAGAAAGAGAAAGTAGAGGGTTAGAGTGGGGAAATAAGAATGCATTTGTATGGGAAGCCGTTCAGGAAATAATTATAATGTACTTTGTACATATATATTGGTTTATGGAGAAACTACTTGGTTTAATGGCACATACATTGGTTTTAAACTGTTGGTTTGTATATATCGGTTTGTGAGTATATATTGGATTATCAGTTTATACATTGATTTCCTAGCATATATATTGGTTTGTATGTATTGGTTTGTTGGTATATATATTGGACTCTCAGTACATACATTGGTTTATTAGCATATACATTGGTTTGTGGGTATATATATTGGTTTGTGGGTATATATATTGGTTTGTGGGTATATATATCGGATTACCAGTACATACATTGGTTTTCCAGCGTATATATTGGTTTGTGTATATCGGTTTGTTGGTACATACATTGGTTTGTGGGCGCATATATTGGTTTGTTTATATCGGTTTGTGGGCATATATCGGTTTGTGGGCGCATATATCGGTTTGTGGGCGCGTATATTGGCTTGTTTATATCGGTTTGTGGGCATATATCGGTTTGTGGGCGCATATATTGGTTTGTGTATATCGGTTTGTGGGCATATATCGGTTTGTGGGCGCATATATTGGTTTGTGTATATCGGTTTGTGGGCATATATCGGTTTGTGGGCGCATATATTGGTTTGTGTATATCGGTTTGTGGGCATATATCGGTTTGTGGGCGCATATATTGGTTTGTTTATATCGGTTTGTGGGCATATATCGGTTTGTGGGCGCATATATTGGTTTGTTAGCGCGTATATTGGCTTGTTTATATCGGTTTCTGGGCATATATCGGTTTGTGGGCGCATATATTGGTTTGTTTATATCGGTTTGTTGGCATATATATTGGTTTGTGTATATCGGTTTGTGGGCGTGTATAATGGTTTGTGGGCGCGTATTGGTTTGTGGGCGTGTATAATGGTTTGTGGGCGCGTATTGGTTTGTGGGCGTGTATAATGGTTTGTGGGCGTGTAATTTGGTTTGTTTATATCGGTTTTTGGGCGCATATTTATAGGTTTGTTTATATCGGTTTGTGGGAGCATATATTGGTTTGTTTATACCGGTTTGTGGGCATATATATTGGATTCTGTGCTGCATGGTAGAAATTTGCCGCTCAGTGCTGTTCAGCGAGTAGCCTGTTTTGATTGTGCTGCGCGATTTTAATGAACCTCAGTTTGGACAAACTTTTGACATATTCCAGATAAAACCGAGTGGCCCGGTGACCGAGCTCCGCGATTATAAATACTAAATAAAGGTCATAATAAAGATAACAAAGCTCAGACTAGCCGATTGGATTACGTTCTACAACAATGTGTTTTCTACGACGCTGAAGTTAGCTCCTGATTCGCAGAGCCGCGGTGAACGAAAGGGACTGTTCGATGTGTACATAATGCTGCGCACATTGCTTTTAACGCTTCATGGACTAATGAATAGCGCTAAATACAGGAAGTAACAAACTGTTTACCCTCACAACACACAAAACAAGCCATAAACATGTACGACATCTTTTCTTTGTTCTTTTACACAATTGACAATTATTTTGTTTATTTAATACTAAAGGTCTCTGCAGTTTAAAATACTTTAAAGAATTTTTATACATTATAAAACAAATAAATAGTAGGTATGTTAAACACATGTTTAAATATGGCATATTGAGCAATTATGTACAAAAAAATAAAAAAATAATAAAAAATGAGGCTGAGTTTCTGGGGGGACTGTGAGGTTCTTAATCACTTTGGGCCAGCACAACTACACATCCTAGGACAATTTCCCCCTGTAAGGAAAACATGGATTTAGCCTGGCCCGACCGAAATGATTTCATACTTTAAAACTTTAAAATTCCCTCCAGAATCTCAGTTTCACATTCATTTTGTTTTTTGGTGCACAATTGCTTAATATGCAATGTTTCCAGATTAAAATTGAAGTATCATATAAACAAACCAAACGTCGATTGAGTAAAGGAACAAAGAAAAGATGTCGTACATGTTTATGGCTTGTTTTGTGTGTTGTGAGGGTAAACAGTTTGTTACTTCCTGTATTTAGCGCTATTCATTAGTCCATGAAGCGTTAAAAGCAATGTGCGCAGCATTATGTACACATCGAACAGTCCCTTTCGTTCACCGCGGCTCTGCGAATCAGGAGCTAACTTCAGCGTCGTAGAAAACACATTGTTGTAGAACGTAATCCAATCGGCTAGTCTGAGCTTTGTTATCTTTATTATGACCTTTATTTAGTATTTATAATCGCGGAGCTCGGTCACCGGGCCACTCGGTTTTATCTGGAATATGTCAAAAGTTTGTCCAAACTGAGGTTCATTAAAATCGCGCAGCACAATCAAAACAGGCTACTCGCTGAACAGCACTGAGCGGCAAATTTCTACCATGCAGCACAGAATCCAATATATATGCCCACAAACCGGTATAAACAAACCAATATATGCTCCCACAAACCGATATAAACAAACCTATAAATATGCGCCCAAAAACCGATATAAACAAACCAAATTACACGCCCACAAACCATTATACACGCCCACAAACCAATACGCGCCCACAAACCAATATATGCCCACAAACCGATATACACAAACCAATATATATGCCCACAAACCGATATAAACAAACCAATATATGCGCCCACAAACCGATATATGCCCACAAACCGATATAAACAAACCAATATATGCGCCCACAAACCGATATATGCCCACAAACCGATATAAACAAGCCAATATACGCGCCCACAAACCAATATATGCGCCCACAAACCGATATATGCCCACAAACCGATATACACAAGCCAATATACGCGCCCACAAACCAATATATGCGCCCACAAACCGATATATGCCCACAAACCGATATACACAAACCAATATATGCGCCCAAAAACCGATATAAACAAGCCAATATACGCGCCCACAAACCGATATATGCCCACAAACCGATATAAACAAACCAATATATGCGCCCACAAACCGATATATGCCCACAAACCGATATAAACAAACCAATATATGCGCCCACAAACCAATGTATGTACTGGTAATCCGATATATATACCCACAAACCAATTTATATACCCACAAACCAATTTATATACCCACAAACCAATATATATACCCACAAACCAATTTATATGCCAAGAAACCAATGTATATGCTAATAAACCAATGTATGTACTGAGAGTCCAATATATATACCAACAAACCAATATATACAAACCAATATATATGCTAGGAAATCAATGTATAAACTGATAATCCAATATATACTCACAAACCGATATATACAAACCAACAGTTTAAAACCAATGTATGTGCCATTAAACCAAGTAGTTTCTCCATAAACCAATATATATGTACAAAGTACATTATAATTATTTCCTGAACGGCTTCCCATACATTTGTCTAGGCCAGCTGTTTGGCACAGAGAGGATGGGTAGAGCTCTCTCTCTCTCACACACACCCACACCCACACACTCAATGTAACCTCAGATGATCACACACTCACCTTCAGCTCCTGACAAGACATTTCTACAAGAGTTCTCTGTGAATCATTGGTAATGACTCAACTTTTGCTGTACAACGTCAGCTTTTCAAAATACACTCCAACTGATGATGAAGACCTAGAACTGTGTGCGTGTGTGTGTGTGTGTGTGTGTGTGTGTGTGTTTGAGAGAGAGAGAGAGAGAGAGAGAGAGAGAGAGAGAGAAAGATGTGGCTGTTTAAACATACATGAAGACAAGAGAAGAATGGGGGGGAGTGATAGATGGCAAATGAGGAAGAGCAAAGTAATTTCTCACAGAAGAAAAAAGAGGGTGGATAAAGCCGTGTAAATGTTTAATGAAAAAGGAGGGGAATACGACATGCACTAAAGTGACATTAGAGCCAACAGACTTCAAGGGTTTCTCTTCTAAAGACAAAATATTTCACGTTAATCTCATCCCAGAATATGAAATAGGCTCCTGATGATATCATATACACTGTCTGTAGAGGCGCCTGCCCCTTTCAAATCCTTTATGTGAACTTTAGCCTACTATGGTCTATTTTGTTCCTATGAGTTAGTGAGAGCTGTTGGTGGAGTGTGTGTGTGTGTGTGTGTGTGTGTGTGTGTGTGTGTGTGCGTGTGTGTGTGTAGCTGTCTGTTTCCACATGTATTAAGACTTGTTAAGACTGTGAACTTTGTCACAGGTGAGAGATGAGAATCAGAACAGAAAGTTGTTTTTAAGTATTTTAATTCACACAAAATAACAAAGAAATTTAAAAACAGAAGTGAGAACAAAAAAAAAAATACTATAAAGACGTATAACTAACAGGAAAGAAAAGAGGAACACAGAGAACACAGCAGGGTTACAAACAAATTCAACACACAAACGCAATATAAGGCAAAACAAGTGTAAAAATAAATATACAGAGCAGGAGTCAAGGAATACCTAGGAATTATGGAGACGTCACCCCTGTGATCTTAGTATTGTTAAATGTCAGAGGACAATTAAACAACTATCCCAGGCAGTTACTTGTCCTATCTGTTTGAATGAGGAGAGACCCTACAAACCTGAACATAAATCATCATTTAAAAACATTTGAAATTACTAGTAAAATCAGAGATGGTTTGAGGTACTAAACACCTTCCCCCAAAATGGATGTTTTTCCTGATTTTTCTGACTACTCAACAAGGGAGGTCTGTTCCTGCCTGTGTTTTTGTTAGGAAGACTGGATCTTTTTACAGAAGGACGTAAGTACTTTAACCTAAGTTGTTTTTGGAAAGGTTACTGCCGTCATTATATTACCCGAGTAAGAGAATGTTGTTGAGTATGGATTTACGCTGCTCTGTCTGCCTCTGGGTATGTTCAACTGCAAATGCAACATTATGTAATGGCTTTAAACACGTAATGAAGTGGCCCACTGTGAATCATATACATGCTTTTAAAAAGTGGTGCTTGGCCATTTCTCATTATTTTGACTCGGCTTTAAAGGCACCAGAGATGATTCTCTATTATCACAACAAAACAAACAAATGTTCTGCATCTTTTAAAATGAAACAGTATATTTCAGTGAGAAACTGACTAGCTTTTTTGTTACTGAAGTTGAATTTGTATTCACTGTTTGAATTATTAGAGAAATTCATTTGTAACTTCAGCTGTTTACTTTTGTAGCACTCTGGCTCCATTTAAAGTCAGTTTGACTTTAAGTAACGTAACTAACAGCAAAAATAAGTCAGTTAAGTATAAGTATGTTACCCCTCTGTGTAGGAATAGAGCAACATCCAAATCTGTTTTTTAAGCTTTTCAACATTCTGAGACGCGGCACGGTGGCGCAGCAGGTAGTGTCGCAGTCACACAGCTCCAGGGGCCTGGAGGTTGTGGGTTCGATTCCAGCTCCAGGTGACTGTCTGTGAGGAGTTGGTGTGTTCTCCCCGTGTCCGCGTGGGTTTCCTCCGGGTGCTCCGGTTTCCTCCCACAGTCCAAAAAACACACGTTGCAGGTGGATTGGTGACTCGAAAGTGTCCGTATGTGTGAGTGAATGTGTGTGTGTCTGTGTTGCCCTGTGAAGGACTGGCGTCCCCTCCAGGGTGTATTCCCGCCTTGCGCCCAATGATTCCAGGTAGGCTCTGGACCCCCCGCGACCCTAAATTGGATAAGCGGTTACAGATAATGGATGGATGGAACATTCTGAGGCACCGCGACCCTGAAATGGAAAAATAAGATGATGATGATGAACATTCTGAGGCCTCTCCAATGTCCAGATGCCTCCAGATGCAGTTTATCAGCAGTGGATCAGTGGACGCTGAAAGAGGGCTTTTGAGCCAGTTCAGACCAAGACACATAGTTTGTTTCTCACCAAGCCAGGGCTCCGTACCATGGACCTTTTTCCAGCACACAAACACACAGGAAACTTAGTCAGAATTTTATAAAAGGTGAACTGGATTACAATCTTGAAGATCACACTTAAGCCTATGTTCTGTTATCCTTGTGCCAACTAACAATATTTGTTGCAAAATAATGTGCTTATGGAGAAAAGCTTGTCCAACCTAGCAACAGTTGTTATGAATGACAGAGTTGTGTGTTGATTTGGCACAATCTTCTAATCTAAAATCAGATTCATATTACATTGAATTAATGCTGAAGCAGTGGGTCGTGATGTCCCCTGTTGCCCCTGCTAAATGCTGAGACAGCATTGCTCAGCATTACTGCTGGTGTTACTGCGTCATCTACCATCTACGTACCATCTATGTCCCCACTTTAACCACAGCCAAGGACCACTGTCCATGGAGTGTCACACACAATAACACACACACAGTATTAGAGCATAAATATGCCAGAGTAGGTTAGCATACTCACTCCCAAATCCACACCCCTGCCCCCTTATTAAACTAACAAGATACTATGCATCATCGCATGGGTCTTAACGTGCTGCCTTCAGGAGCTCTGCGTGCTCCCCACCAACACTGGTGTGTGTGTGTGTGTGTGTGTGTGTGTGATCACGAGGCTGAGCGTGTACTATGCAAATGTCTTAAGCATCTAAAAATAGTTTTAAACTGTGCAATAAGTTTGTCTTTAATGCTTGTAAAAACTCTATATCCCATAAACACTGAATGATCACGTGATTACGAACACCAACTTTGTATCTTCATTTATTTTAGATTTTATCAGCTCCACTGACCAAACAGAACTTTGTAATTCTACAGCTATAGCCAGTAGTCCACCATTTTCTCTGCATACTTTCTTATCCCCCTTTAACCCTGCTCTTCAATGGTCATCATTATGTTAATGCGGTTTATATTCATTGCCATGTTAAGCTTTTCATTTGCAAATAAATAATTTAATATCAATTAAAAAGCCTTTAGAATGGATTTACCCAGGAGTCTAAAACTTTTGCACAGGCCTCTGTGTGTGTGTGTGTGTGTGTGTGTGTGTGTTTGCGTGCGCGCAGAGGGGAGCAGGTGGTGAATTTTGGAGAACATGAGCAGCTCATAAATGATGGATTTCTCAGAGCCATCGGCTTGTCTGGATACAGTGTTACTATAATTTATTAAGCCTCCTTTACCCTCCCTCCCTCCATCTCTCTCTTTCTCTCTCCCTCTCTCTCTCTCTCTCTCTCTCTCTCTCTATTTCACTCACACACACACACACACACACACACACCGTCTTTGTGCTTTCCCTTTTCTGTGTGTTTTATGATATTTAGTCATAACAGTAACCCACACACACATCGTTATTGCAGAAGAATATTTTCTTTTGGGTGATGGGTCTTGTATTTTGGGGGATGAGTCCTGTCTTCTGGGTGATGAGTCCTGTCTTGTGGGTGATGGGTCTTGTATTTTGTGTGATGGGTCTTGTATTTTGGGGGATGGGTCTTGTTTTGTGGGTGATGAGTCCTGTCTTGTGGGTGATGGGTCTTGTATTTTGGAGGATGAGTTTTGTGGGTGATGAGTCTTGTCTTGTGTGTGATGGGTCTTGTATTTTGGGGGATGAGTCTTGTATTTTGGGGGATGGGTCTTGTTTTGTGGGTGATGAGTCCTGTCTTGTGGGTGATGGGTCTTGTATTTTGGAGGATGAGTCTTGTGGGTGATGAGTCTTGTCTTGTGTGTGATGGGTCTTGTATTTTGGGGAATGAGTCTTGTCTTGTGGGTGATGAGTCTTGTCTTGTGTGTGATGGGTCTTGTATTTTGGGGAATGAGTCTTGTCTTGTGGGTGATGAGTCTTGTCTTGTGGGTGATGAGTCTTGTCTTGTGGGTGATGGGTCTTGTATTTTGGGGGATGAGTCTTGTCTTGTGGGTGATGGGTCTTGTCTTGTGGGGGGTGAGTCTTGTAAAGCCCTCTCAGAGGAGTAGAGACTGTAAGAGCAGTGAAGTGGGATAAACTCTTCAATTCAGTGACAGTTATCTACACTCTGAGCACAGAAGGGCACCAGGGGTCTGCCTGCTCTTATTCGTTGTGTGCTTTCACAAAGAACTCGCTCTCTTTGACTCAGCAGCAGTAGCAGCAACATCGATTGCACATTGGCAGTGTTTAGTGAAAGCTTCTTACCCTCAGTCCCGTAAGCCTCTGTGTTTTGATTTAATGCCACTCTTAAAAGTGGCCCGAGACACACTCAGGAAAATGAGAAGTTTTTGTCGCTGTGTTTTAGAAGGAGCACTTATGGAGCTGCTGGGGTTCAGCAGGTTAGTCATGCTTTTAATCAGTTCTTAAAGCTTTTTACAGTCACCACACCCACATTATCAAATTTCTACAGCCAGCCTTCAGTTCACCTCACACCTTCCTCCTTCCTCCTCTTCTCTTCTTTCCTCTTCCTCTACCACTTCCTTCTTTTTTAAGGCAATTTAATTTCTCTCTTTCTGCTCTGTGCTTATCCCTCTCTCCAGACTGTCATCCTCAATATCTTTTTTCATGTCACACCAATTTGGGTGCCTGTTTGTGACAGTGCAAAAGCCTGTGAGTATGAGCATGACTGGCTGTGTGTGTGTGTGTGTGTGTGTGTCTGTGTCAGAGGGCTGGATAAAAACAGCAGACAAGATCGTAATTGAGCTGCTGGATTGTTTTCAAGAACGAGAGCAGGAAAATCGAATAAGAGACAAAGGGGAGGGGGATGCAGGGGAGGTGGGGTTGTGATGGAGTGAGAGAAGCAGAGGGCAGTCAGAGAGAGGAGAAATAGAAGTAAAGGACTGAAATAGGGAGAAAGATACAAAAGAAAGAAGAGCAAAGAGACTTTGAAAAGGAGTAGAAGAATGGGAAGAGGGGAGGAGAAACCAGAAGACAGGAGGACGAGAGAAAGAAGAGAGTAATAGAAAACATAATTATATAAACAGAGTTATGATAAAAAACAGAGAGAGAGAGAGAGAGAGAGAGAGAGAGAGAGAGAGAGAGAGAGAGAGAAAGGATTCAGAAAACAAGTCTAAAGGAGGAGATAGTGAGAGAAGCTCAGAAATATACTGAAGTAGTAGCAAATTGGTCGTGTGTGAATGCAATGAAGAAAATGTTTCTCATCTGAACATGAGATTAGAAACCACAGCGTGGAGGATAGAGGGATAGAATCAACTGATGAGAAAAGGAAAAATGCACATGACCACATAAATATTTTGCTTCATAAATGTGTGTGTGTGTGTCTGTGTGTGTGTGTGTGTGTGTGTGTGTGTGTGTGTGTGTGAGTATGTTTAGGCCTCTGGGAATGAGTAAGGGCTTGGGGATCTTCACTGTGTGTTTATTGTCTGTAGAAATACTCCTCTTTTTTAGAAGAATGGTGCAATAACCAGCAGCAGAAATGACCTTTTTATTCTCTTTGGAACAAGCTCTTTCTTCGCTGTTCGCACTCACACACATCATTTCACTTTCTCTGAAGTCTCTCTACTTTCTGCCTCTGTGGAGAAGCAGACGAGTGGTGTTGATAAAGGCCTTTCTAATTTAGTTTTCTAACTGGGTTTTAATTGAATAGGGATTAATGGAGAGTTGGCACAGTGAAGGCAGTGGAGCAGTGAAATAATGGAAGACTTTACACTGGGGATTCAGCTCTGCTGCGGACTGACAGCTGCTTTACTGCTGTTTACATCTTCAGGGTTTTCCCTTCAACATCCTGTGCCTGCTTATGTGTGTGCATGCATGTATGTATGCAGTATTCGTGTGTGTGTGTGTGTGTGTCTGTGTGTATCTGTTTGTGTGCCTAAAAAATAAAAGTGAAGTATTGTCCTCGTGGGTTTCATGTGTGAACAAAATGTGACGGTTGGCAATTATGCATTACATTATTAGATTGACTGAGTGTGTGTGTGTGTGTGTTTGGTAATCGCACATGCACCAGTCATTTTCTCTCCTTCACTCTCCAGAACTGTTTTTTAGTTTCATAGCTGATTGCAGCTGAAAAGATGCAGATGCTTTTGAGACTCGACTTCCATACTCTTCCAGCCATCAAACTTCTTCTTTCAAATACTGCTTTAGCAGTGGTTCTAGTTAAAATAGAAGTAGTTAGAAATGGAATAATCAACATTATAATCATCATTATCATTGCTGCTATTGATATGGTGTTTTTGTTTCCTTTACAATCATCAAACTTCAACACATTAAACTGGAGGTAACAGAACAGAATAGAAAATCAGGCACACGTAGATATTGCATCAAAAGCGTGAAAAGAGAAACATTGACAGCACAGTGAAAACAAATACGTTTTTAACAGAGATTTGAATAAGGAAAATGAGAGTGCACTGACTTGAGGGACTAATTCATAACTTGAGAGCTACTACACAAAACGATTGGCTACACATAGAGGTCGGTCTGAATGGTGGAACATGGTGAAGGTCAAAGCTAGTTGATGATAATGTATGGCATGGGATATGTAAAAGGATAAGCTTTGACAGGTCTAGGATCCAGGGCATAAATAGCTTTTTATTTACTAAAGAGCCTTGTACTGAGTGCTGTGTGTAGTGGGCAACCCGTGAAGACTCTAAGAAGATCAAACATATCAGCTCCATCCTTCAGAGTGGATAAGGATCCTAAAAGCAGCATCTGTACATGCTGTGACCTACTGAGGGGTTTTTCAGTGAAAGCAGGCAGGAGAATATTACAGCAGTCGAACCTGGATGTCACAAACGGCTCTGCAACACTTTGTTACTCAACATTTTAACACTTGATATTGTAAAAGGTGTTCCACGTTTTTAACATCCGTTAGAAGTGTAGTGCACGACTAGGTTTTACAAAAATACTATAAACATTTTAGTAGGTTTCGTTTTTTATACAGAAAACCTTTCAAATTCAAGAAGACTGGTGAAGAACAAAAATAATATCTCCTCTTTATGCATTTATTGCTTTTGTTGTTTGTCTTGTCTTGGCTTTGGGTATTAATTATGAATCGTTAACTCTCAGGATGTTTTCTCCCTAAATGACTTTTAGATTAGAGTGTCTAAATTTCATCTGTAGTGTGTGTGTGTGTGTGTGTGTGTGGGAACCCCAGATTCAACATTGTTATGCAAATTGAGAAGTAAATTATGTATAAGTGCATAAACATTCTAAGTGTTATGTGAGGCTTGTATGTGTGTGTGTGTGTTTGTGTGTGTGCTTGTAAGGGAGAGAAAAACATAGAACAGGCTGGTATAAAACGAATGTATGGCTCTCATATTGTTCTCAGTTGGAGTCTGGTGTAAAATGGAGGTGTTGTTCTCTCTTCGTCTCTTTCGAGAACGGGCAGACAGCTGTATTTATATAAACACACCTCTCTGTTCCCTCTGTGTACAGGAAGATCATTGAAGTAAAGATCATCGATGATGAGGAGTATGAGAAGAATAAAACCTTCACCATTGAGCTGGGCGAGCCTGTTCTCCTGGAAGTCGGACAGAAACATGGTAAAGTTATCTCTGGGTGTGGATCATGATTCCGTTCTCAACATGGATTCATGAGCTTCTATAAAAATATATATATATATATACAGGGGTTGGACAATGAAACTGAAACACCTGGTTTTAGACCACAATAATGTATTAGTATGGTGTAGGGCCTCCTTTTGAGGCCAATACAGCGTCAATTCGTCTTGGGAATGACATATACAAGTCCTGCACAGTGGTCAGAGGGATTTTAAGCCATTCTTCTTGCAGGATAGTGGCCAGGTCACTACGTGATGCTGGTGGAGGAAAACGTTTCCTGACTCGCTCCTCCAAAACACCCCAAAGTGGCTCAATAATATTTAGATCTGGTGACTGTGCAGGCCATGGGAGAAGTTCAACTTCACTTTCATGTTCATCAAACCAATCTTTCACCAGTCTTGCTGTGTGTATTGGTGCACTGTCATCCTGATACACGGCACCGCCTTCAGGATACAATGTTTGAACCATTGGATGCACATGGTCTTACTGGTGCAATGTGCAAGTAATGAAGATTGGCCACCAGGCTGCTCCAATTTAGCCATGAAACCTCCCACACTAAAATGACAGGGGTTTCAGTTTCATTGTCTAACCCCTGTATATATAAATTATTATACAGTTATTTCAATAGATGGCACAATCAGTAGTGGCATGTTTTGACCCCCCACTGAAGTCCTGCATGAGGATACACTTGATTTTATAATTCCCGTATTAATGACCACTCAAGCCCCTCTCTAGGGCATTAACACCTCTCCTGTAAACACCTTCCCTAACAAGACACTGCTCACTAATGAGCTAACAGGTACATAAAAGAAGTAGAACAACATAACCACGTTTCCACACCTTCAACTGCATTCATGTTACTGTGCAAAACAGTGCTGAATACATTACATTGACATATTTAACAGGGGGCTGTTTTTCCTCTTTTGTGTTTCCTTCCAAAAAGTGCAAGACTGAAAGAATCATCTAGGAAAGATGCTGCATTCAGGATGATGTTAAACCTTACACATTGTATCTTATTGTTTTGTTATCAGTCATCACCCCTCAGACATTTCAGCTGCTTAAACCACCGCTGGGGAAAAATTGTTCTGGTAACACTACAGTAGGGTAGTGACATCCTACTTCAGAAGGTCATGTGACATATATTCTCTGTCACCCATGGCTGGGAATCCAAGACATCACATTTCCCTTGGCTGGATGTGTAGGGTGTCCTGCCCTCTCTCTCCATCAGCAAATGCTGGTATCTTTTAGCCATTTAAAATACAATTGGGAGTTAGCTTTCTCCTCCAAGTGTGTAGAGTTGTTCAAAGATGTGGTAGCAGTTTGAAACAGGTTGAAAAGAAGCCGTGGAAAGGCTTGGAGGAATCATGTGCTAGCTAGTGTTTGGTATTGGAATGTTTAAAATGGATGGGGTGGTCATGAATATTTAATACATATTCTTGTCAAGTTATTTAGGGAAATTCTACACACCAAGTGTTGTGGAAGTGTTGAAAAACATTGAATTTATTAAAAATTATACAGCTGTATTTGTATTTAAGCACAACATCTGAAAGCATTAACACTTTCAACAGAAAGTGACAAATCCAACTATTTCATTATTATGCACACTGTTCAAAACCTTCAGTGTAACATCAGGAGCCCAGACTACAAAGGTCAGTCACTGAGAACAGCAGAAATATTGAGAAATTATGAAAGCAGGAGGGAAATTAGTGATGTAAAAACACGGGACAGGACACAGTAAAAAATACAGGGAGAGGGAACATGGGGTAGCTCTGTGTGCGCAGTGCGATTATGTAAGGCTCTTTTAAGCTTAAGAGATGTGATTTTCATAGAGTGAGAGAATGACATATTTGCCTCCCTGCCCAGAAGATTGAGTTTGTTTTTGTATTTTACATCACGTGAGTGGCAGTGCATATGTTCACAACACGGTGTTAGGTGTTAATATCCACTGGTAAGTTTCTTACCTTTGAAAATAATTGGCTACCACAAGATCAGCCGGAGATACTGCAGGCCATCAGTGTGTTTTAGCCTTAATTATCCAGTCTGCCCCTGCTCGGACCCCTTCAGCCAAACACCTCACTCTCCTATTCAATTACCACCGGGACTTCTGGGAGATTTATTGAGCCACTGCTTGTCAGATTAAGAAGCTGAGAGAGAATCTGCACCTCTGCCTTACACTCTTTATTAACCAGTTATCATTCTCTCACAGCGCTCCTTATCTGTCCGCCTGTGAAACTGACAATACTTCTCCCTTTACCTATCATTTCGCTTCGCTCCAATTTAGTTCTATCCAGATTCAGTTCAGTTTACCTCAGCCCTTTACAGTTCAGTTTCATTTGGTTCAGATATATCTTATATTCATAACTAATATATGGTCATTTATCCATGTATGCACATCACAAAAAGGGAAAAATGCAGGATATGGACTTTTTATGGTTAAGAATGCAATTGCATAACTTATAGTTGTAGAGAGGTTTTGTTATAAAAGGTCAATATACTTATAGCTATGACGTTATTATAAAAATATAATATGAATTACATTATAATTCATTAATTGTCTGTAACCATTTATCCAGTTCAGGTGGGTTCGGAGCCTACCCGGAATCACTGGGCGAAAGGCGGGAACACACCCTGGAGGGGGTGACACACACTCGCACATTCACTCACACACTCACTTTTGAGTCACCAATTCACCTACCAACGTGTGTTTTTGGACTGTGAGAGGAAACTCTCTCTCTCTCTCTCTCTCTCTCTCTCTCTCTCTCTCTCTCTCTCTCTCTCTCTCTCTCTCTCTCTCTCTCTCTCTTCTCTCTCTCTCTCTCTCTCTCTCTCTCTCTCTCTCTCTCTCTCTCTCTCTCTCTCTCTCAGGAGACTCCAATGAGAATAAGCCTGCAGTAGGAGCAGAAGAGGAGGAGGTGGCTAAGATGGGCTGTCCCAGTCTGGGAGAGCACACCCGGCTGGAGGTGGTGATTGAGGAATCTTACGAGTTTAAGGTAACACTTACTGTAATCGTGTCATACATTCATTGCTTTGCACTGAACTGAAGATGAATATTTCAGTTATGTAGTCACGTTATTGTTCAGTTCAATTGTGATGTATTTAAAGAGTATTTTTACAACTGATGTCGTCTACAACATTCTGGGTGATTGCCCCAAGTTGAGATGAGGCAGAAAAAAAAAGAGAAACATTGGGAAATCCTAAGAGCAGATGAATTTATACAGAATTAGCTGAGAAATATCCCATACCTAATCATTAACTAACCTCATAATGTTAAATTCACATTGTCCTTTGTGTTGTCTAAGGTCATGTCAAGCTTTTACATACAGTATTTCCAAGGCTTCCTAAAATTGTGCTTTGATTTGGGAAACAGACACAGAGTAGACCCTAACTGGATCACGAGGCTGATAGCAGATAGTCTGTCTGCTGCCTGGCCTTGGAACTTATGAAACATTTACAAAGCATTTTACATACATGCTTCCTTGTAGCATTTTGGCTCAATTCATGTATTAACAAACATCAAATTCACTATATTCCTAAGGGTTAACAATATAAGAGTTAGGTGTATATATGAGTATAACAAAAATCTAAAGAAACATGTGCCAGCTTCTGAAAGAGAAAGTCACAGAAATGGATTGATTACCAAATTGGTTCTGAACAGGGTCTAACTGCTCGATTTGAAAGAATATAGAGTTTCCAACTGAAGACTAAATTATCAGGGGAGGAAAGACCTCAGAAGTCTACTTTGGACAATTTTCCCAGTGCCATATTGAAAGATTGTATAGGAGTGACATTTACAGGAAAGGAATAAGCTCCTGCATTATAGGTCTAAACTGAAACAGTGCTGCTATAGGACACCAGATGTGTTTATTTTAGCTCTGGAGTTAAAGTACATTAATGCGATTAGATTGTTACTGGCCATTATAGTTATGGGTCATTAGTTTGCCATATAAATGTCATTTGTTAATTGATGCCTACAGTTTTAATATGCAAATGTATTTATTGTATGTGTGTATGCATGTGTGTGCAGAGCACAGTAGATAAGCTCATTAAGAAGACCAATCTGGCTCTGGTAGTGGGCAGCAGCAGCTGGAGGGAGCAGTTTGTCAACGCTGTTACTGTGAGCGCGGGTAAGCTCCACATCCTGCTCACATGCGAGCAAGGTCTTCCTCCAGATGTGGTTTCAAAGTAGTTATTTGAGATGTAAAAAATCTGAATTAGGTTTGTTTCATCATATATCTTGCACATACAAGGACTTTGTTTTTGTGAGGGAAACATGTAGGACATGTAACAGTAAAGAGACCACACACATCACATGTATGGTATTTAACATGCATTTAAGAAAGGTACAGCATTAACACAGAAAAAATAAAGTTGCAAAATAGGTCAAATGAGACAAAATAGAATAATGTTTATAAAAAGTGAGGGTAAGATGTTTACAGTGATACAATGACACATTTATTGTATTTATTGACACACACAACCCCATATATATATCCATCTGACACCTGTTGGATATTTCTTTTTATTTTATTAACTGACTGGAAGTAAAAGCTGATGAGTTATTATTAACAGTTAAATAATCTTCAAATAATATCATTTTATATATTTTTTTCTGAACGTGCGTGTGCAGTTCTAAAAGTCATTATATTTTGATGATTGGTCATGATATTTTGATAAAGGAAATAAGTTTATGTTTTTAATGCTATTATATGGTGTATTATACTTGACGTGACTGCAGGGTTAAATGGATCTGTTTTAGTGATTTATTGACATTTCATGGTAATGCATAAAAGACTAAATGAATAAGTGAAGCTCATCATTGGCGCTGAGTCTGAGTCACTGTGTGACAGCGTGGTTGAAGGCAGGGGTTAATGCAGTCTGAACTCCAGTCAGTAGCGATGGTTTTGAGGGAAGGGTTGATGAATTGATTCCTGTTATCTGCTGCCCTTTCTCAGTCATTAACCAATATCAAATATTCGTTGTGCCTCTACAACATCTGACCTTTGACCTGCTAGGTGACGATGACGAGGAAGAGAGTGGTGAAGAGCGTCTTCCATCCTGCTTCGACTACATCATGCACTTCCTCACCGTCTTCTGGAAGGTTCTCTTTGCCTTTGTGCCCCCCACTGAGTACTGGAATGGGTGGGCTTGTTTCATTGTGTCCATCTCCTTGATTGGGATCTTAACAGCAGTGACCGGTGATCTGGCCTCACACTTCGGCTGCACCGTTGGCTTGAAGGACTCAGTGACTGCCGTGGTGTTTGTAGCACTGGGCACTTCTGTACCAGGTGTGTGACAACTGAGATTTACACTGGTATCTAAAGCAAAACATACTGTGAAGTCATATTTACAGATATATCTATATATACAGGCCTGTGCCATTATTAAATGTACTATATTAACCTTTTTCAGTCAAAACTGAAAAAGGAGTCACTAAATAGTTTTGTAATGATTTCAAGTGTAAAGTTGTGTCAACCGAATCTGCAGCAGTCATCAGTGTTGAAATGCCACATTGTGCCCAAAGGCAGTTTACATAATGGCTGCTTGAAGAAACTGGCACCGTTACAAATGGTGAATCCTCTTCTCATAGTGAGCTGAAATCTAATAAATGGGTGCATGCACACACACACACACACACACACACACACACATACATATGCACATACATCAATATTGAAACAATTATGCAGTTAACACACTACCTTCCTCTGCTGCTTGCATAAAAATGCTAATCAGTTCCAGTTGACCTTGACTTTGGGTCAAAATGGAAAGAGGAAGATTAAAGAGGAGGATTCTTTCTGAAATTGGATTCAATATTGGGGTAGGCACAGCAGGAGCTTTAGTCTCACACATAAAGCCCTCATTACAAATACAGTTTTAAGAGTGCAGTGGCGCACTAAACACAAGCAATGTTTACTGAGATATGGAGAAGTATGAGATGTTCAGATGATTCACTCTTCACTGTATTCCCCATGGATGAGCAAGTGCATGTGTACATACCAAGAGAGCTTTACAGGCCTGAATGGTTGACCCCTACAGGGATCCTGAATGTATAACACTAGATGTCCAAACACTTTTTGTGAAGACTTGAAGGCATTGATCCACAATAGCATTAGTGACTTGAGGTAGTGAAGAGATAAGGTTAAAGGTTTTATACCTCTCCAGATGAAGCTTAACACTGGGCATGGTGACCTTAAGCTGTAAATGAGACTACACAGGCTGTTTGCACACAATAAAATGTCTTTATCATCGATAGTTACCCCTTGCAGTACCTGAATTTACTCACGCTAACTGCTAAACTAAAATGAGTGTATGCAGCGTAGTGACTATATATTTATTATGGCAAACCCACACATTTATCTGTGAAACAGACACAGGATTTGTTAGAGAAGTGTGTATGCTGATGTAGGTAAGTGTGAGCTTGTGTGCAGGGGTGTTGACATGTGACGTATTATAGCTTCTATCTTGTTAGCAAGTGTGACTTCAGCAAATGTGCAATTAAAATCTCCTTTCCTCTTTCATATGCTCCATCTCTCTATAGCCCTGATTTCTTCAAACCATCAAGGCATTTCTCCACTGTCCTCTACTTTTATTCTTCACTCTACTTTAATTAGTTTCTTACCATTTTTTTTTTACATCTCACAACCTGTTTTTAATCTGTTAATGAACCTGCCTGTGAATATATATATATATAAATGTTAATATGTAAAAAATGCTGAAATTCTCATCCTGTTTAGCCTAATGCATCTCCATCTTCATTGACTTCATTGACTAAAGCATACATTGCCTTAAGTATGTTCACTCTCTTATTCTTAAATGTCAGCTCCTATCACCCCTTTTCTTCTTGCGCTACACTGGATACCCGTCCCACTCCGTATTCAGTTTAAAGTTCTCCATTTCTACATGGTCTGACACATTTGGGAAATTTCACACCCTTGCTATCTTGCAAGATCATTTAAAACCTCTGATTTGTCAGTGCCTAAATTCTGATTAGTTACTGCTGTGGTAGATCATTCAGCATTATGCCACCCAAGCTCTGGAACTCTTTATAGCAAAGACTTTGTTTCTTTATTATCTTCTTATAAATCGTAGCTAAGTATAGCTTCTTAGGAATCTTAGAAATCCTCTCTCTTCTCTCAGTACTTCTCCACTCCTCCTCTATCCAACTATGGTATTAGAAATACACCATATAAATGCAACTGATTATTATGACACAGGCAGCCATAGTTCTGAATATTTTGTACATATTTCTAAATGAATCTCATAGGACCACAAGGGTACACGTATTCAAACGATGTTTGGTTTTCTTTGAAGAACATCGCTTTTAATCATTAATGGTCTTCTGATGTCA
Organism: Hoplias malabaricus; assembly: GCF_029633855.1. NCBI lineage: Eukaryota > Metazoa > Chordata > Actinopteri > Characiformes > Erythrinidae > Hoplias > Hoplias malabaricus. Next base: position 26,456,461 of record NC_089808.1, read on the forward strand.
ACAATCTGTGTTCTCTACTTTAGTCCGTTTCATCATTCCAATTAAACTCCAGTTTCAATTAAATTAAATGGGATTGCTCATTCTGAATCTTCTATTTTATATTTATATATCATCCTATTTATGAATATGACTCTCATCGCTGTGCTACAAACAAGCATGGGGAGGTCAGCTGAAGTGTGTGTCTACGTCTATATAAAAATAACTGCAGGCATACATGTTTGTATAAACCATAACAACCTTCCACCCTTTGAATGGTTTCTGTCTCTCTTCCACAGACACCTTTGCTAGTAAAGTGGCTGCCATTCAGGACCAGTACGCTGACGCATCCATCGGTAACGTGACGGGCAGTAATGCAGTCAACGTGTTCCTGGGCATTGGTGTGGCATGGACCATCGCTGCTGTATACTGGCGCACTAAGGGAAAACCCTTCCTGGTGGATCCAGGCTCTCTGGCCTTCTCCGTCACACTCTTCACCGCCCTGTGCGTGGTTTGTGTGAGCGTGCTTCTGTACCGTCGGCGCCCCACAGTGGCTGGAGGAGAGCTGGGCGGCCCTCGGACTTGCAAAATGTTGACCTCTTTGTTCTTCATCGGGCTTTGGCTTATCTACATCCTGCTAGCCTCTCTGGAAGCATACTGCCACATTCCTGGATTCTGAAAAGAGAGAGAGACCCTGAGTAAGAACAGGATTAAAGCATGTGAAGAGACTTTAGGTTGACTTCTCACAGTAGATAAATATCCTCTGACATATTGTAGTATTTCAAATGAACTATGAGTGTCTCCTCAGTTCCCACAGTTTAAACTTTTCATCTCTGGTCTGTCCTCTCTCTTCTCTAAAGCAGTACCTTACCGTGGGTTCCTTTCTCCTTCTGCCTTACTGTAAGAACTCTGAAGTTGTCTTAAAAATTAGTCTCAGCACTCTTTAAAAAAAAGGTTCTAAAATGGTTCCTGGCTTGAACATGAGGAAAATCCAATCATTGGTACTGAAACATAGCTTTATGTGGAAGGTTCTCTATAAACAGTTGCCAAAGTGCTACACTGAAGCATCATCGTGAACAAATGAGAAGTTTTGCAAAGAATCAATTCTACTCTGACTCTCAAGAACCCTTTATGCAACCTTTATTTTAAAGAGTGTACCAGTAACCAGTGAGCCTATAGATCTGTCCCTCTTCAGCCACTCCCCCCTGTTGGAGCCGGTGTGAAGATCCGTTTTCCTAGGTTTTTCTACTCCTTTTCAATGGTGTCAAGTGTCAATATTGTCAAGTTGTTATCGTGTAATTGTAATGATGATATTCTAAAGAGGACATTGGGACCAAGATGAGTCTAAATCTGTGAAAGTGGTGTTAAATAAAAGGATGGATGTTCTAAAGAAAAAGGGAAGAGGATGTTAATATGAAGAAATGATGTATCGTGTTGAATATTGGAGAAGGAAAAGCTGAGTTAATGAAGGACAGCAGACACTCTGAGCCTGGACTCATAAAGCTCGGGGGTAAATAACTAATCAGGATGAAGAGAATATTGAAACTGCTAATGATGGTGCTGAAGATTACAAAGACTATTTACAACTGGACACAGACACTGCCCAGTCCCTGGCTATAAAAGGACATTGGGAAGAGTGTTCTCTATGACTGTGTAAACTAATTTAGCCCAAGACTAGGCTGGGTGCAGAATACCAGCCACGTTCTGTTTATTTCGGGGGGGGGGGGAGGTATGTTGAGCATTAAGGAGCAGTGTGTGTGATGGCATTTAGCATGGACCACCTTCACCAGGTCAAAAAAAAAAAAGTTTTATTGTGGAAATACTGGATGGGCACAGGATATGACCTTTGCCACAGTAGACTCCCTGAAAGTGTGCTGTGAGCTCGGAACTGTTCACCAAGGAACCCTGTTGATTTTCTGTGATCCAATATTGCAGGTGTTATTACTATTATTACTATTATGATTAATTATGATTTTAATATACAGACTACAATACTTTGTTGCTGTTGTCAGAAACTACAACTCAAATGTTACTGTATGTTACCCGTCGTCACTGTTTATGTTGTCAAAGTCAGTATGTGTAAGCAGTTGGGTTTTCTGTGATTTGATATTTGGTAGAGCAAAGCAGACCGTCGTTTAGAGAAAGACACAGAGAGAGAGACAGTTACAAAGGCACCCTCCTCCCTCAGTCTCTGTCTACTGTATTTCTGCAGATTAAGGATGAGGGATGGAATAGTTACACATAAAAGAGAGAAAAAAAAGAAGAGAGTAGGGAAAAAAGAGAAAGAAGTGTGACGGATTTAGTACTCGTGCAGACGTTTAGCTATTCGGAGTAGCTGCCTCAGCCTAATACATTGTTTTGAGTGATACGATGCGCATGCAGTGTATTTTTAGGACCTCCTGTTGCTAGGCGACCATTCCAGAGAGTCATTGTCTTGTCTGAGCCTGTTGATACTCTGTGTGTGTGTGTGTGTGTGTGTATGAGTGAGTGGTAATCGCCTTATAAGGTCACTACCTTTCTTTCCTGCAGTCTGCTTGCTCTTAAGACTTAATGAATTGAAGGCCAGCCCAGAAACATCCCAATGCAAAAACAAACTGCTGTAATTGGATTCCATCAGCAGATAGCCCCAGTGTTTTCTGAATGAGAGAGAGATGTGTGGTGAGAGAGTGGTGGGTAGGAAGATTCAGTGACGTTTCTGATAAAGAAATGAAGGGATGAGGGCGAGAGTGTTTTCCGGGATTAAGATCTAGATAAGTAGATGATCAGTCGTGGGAAATGGAGCTGTACAGAATGGAAAATTGAATTGGTCGCTGTCATAAAACCTTGAAGTTCCATTTTTAGTTCTTATTTATTGTTTACGCAATTTGAAAGCAATCTGCCTTTTCCATGGTGTGATATTGTCTTCACAATTGGACCAGCCAATTATATCTGTTCTTTACACTAACAAGGTCTAAACTAGCTCCTCGTTATGTAATATTCTATAGCTCAGTATTGCATCCCTCATTCTCACAGCATTTATCCGGCTTGTGTTATCAACAAGTGTGCCCTCACTACAGTACTACACACAACTAGTACATGTACAACCACAGCCTGCAGCCCTTTGTATGATCTACATAGACATTATACATGGCTCTCTGGCCACAGCATTAGCTATCTGTCAGCTTTGTTGAGAACTATATATACACCAGCCTAAGGCAACTTTAGATAATCATTTGAATATTTCTTATCAACACACTTTTTTCTTGTACATTAAACATACTGTATGGCAGAGACAAGGATTTATCAAAAAAATTAACAAATAATGTTCTACACACTGACAATGTGTTTGTGTGAGCGTACAGGTGCATATCACATGGTGTGGACCAAAACCTGTTTGAACACTCACATGAGTTTGTGATGAATCATTACATTTACAGTACAATACAATACAATAGAGTTAGGCTAGTATTATTTGTGGGTAAGGTTTGCGTACGTCTCAACACAATGAATGGAAGTCTGTGTACTGTCCACACCATTTACAGGAACAATTGTGTGTGTGTGTGTGTGTGTGTGTGTGTGTGTGTGTTTATCTACTGGTTTGTTTCCCATTGTCCTGGACCAATCAATGAGAGTGGTGTGTATGGGTTTCACTGAATTTGTGTCTTGACAAGAGGACACACACACACACACACTTCACACATGCACATTAACCTCACACATTCACCCAGTGCAGACATCCTTTTAATAAATGTCTGAGTGCTGACTCCACCGCTGTCTCTCTACCATCAGTCCCCCAGATAACATTAATTTGTAAGTGAATATGCAGTATGAATATTTTCACAGTAAGTGCTGGAATAATGGACTGAACACTTGATAAATCTTTATGGACACTTTTTGTCGTTCTGTTATGTATTGTCACTTTATCAGCATGTCGCCACATTTGTCACATATAACCTTGTTTCTCTAAAATGAAACACTTAAGAAAGCTGCCACTCGTTTCAGAGCTTAATGAGCTATTAACACTATGATCATTAAGCAACAGAACGCCAGAGGGAGGGCCGTATCAGTAAAAACATAATGTGACCAAGCTTTGAGGGTTCTACTGCATTTAAACAAAAGTTCTGCAAAATT